>NW_028234342.1:141649-181355 GCF_057382095.1 Aulonocara sp. 'chitande type north' Nkhata Bay | reverse complement strand
AGTGGAAGGCTGAAAGTGTTTAGATAAATTGATGACACTGTTGCAATTGACATCACTTACCCCCTCCCTGTTAGCTGGGTTCACGGGGATACAACATTTACATAGTTGCTCCAATGCTCCAACATACACATCGCTGTCTTATCAGTCCAATGGATATTGTCCTTTTCTGTGTGGAACATTGAATCAGGAAGAGTGGGTATGTGTTCGTCCAGACCTGCAATAAAAGTGTTCAAATGTAGCAGTGTTTCCTGCTCATTCCGGGGCAGAGTTGAGGAAAAGTTAATAGCTGGAATGTAGATGTCGGCCTCAGGAAATCTTTCCTGGGCTGTCTGCAGTGCCTTTTTCAGCTCTGTGACCGGTGTGTCTTTGTCTCTTTGTGACCTATTGTTTAGGCCAAAAGATAACACCAGTGTTTCCAAATCTTCGTCGCAGGTCGCTTTTTCCAAAAGGGCTTGTGCGTGGCACCATTTCGCCCCGGGAAAACTGTCAATTTGTATTCCTGGTGCTGAAAAGGATGGGAGTTTACACACATTTGAGTCACCCATGATGAGTGATGTTTCTCTGATGTGAAGACTCCAGTCTTCCAGTTTCTTCTGCGTGTTCGGGTGTCTTGTTGGAGGGTGCGTTTGCTGAATGGGTGTACCTGGTGAAGAGGGAGGAGACAAGGAGGATTCCTCAATTCTCCTCGTTTGGAGGCGGGTCTGCACGCAGGATTTCAGTTTATCCTGAGTGGTGCGTGGCAGGCTGGAGCGTGAAGCTGTCGGGGATTTGGGCGCTGTTCTTCTGCCTCCCTTGGATTTGGTGGGGGTGGATTCCCCCTGTGTGAGGTCCATTACCTCGATCTCCATGTTCTCAGAAGGCTGTGGAGGCTGAGTGGGTGGAGGTGACTTCTCCCCAGTGGGGGTCACGTGGAGAGCGTCGAGGACCCTTCTCACTCTCTGGTCTTTAGATGACATTGGTTCAGGCTCTGGTTCAGGAGGATCTTCCTGAGGGGTGGTGGTGGGCCTCAGGTCACCGTTCTCCTCCACCAGTCCCTCTGTGAGGGGTGACCAGTCACCTCTGATGGGGTCAGTCATGGTCGTCGCTGTCACCATGGTTACAGCGCTCGCTACAGGCGGAGCATGGATCTGCGCAGTAACTTTAATGGCCCGGCTGGTGCTGGGCTGTGGTGTGGCAGGTCGCGTGTGGGAGGAGGCTGGCTGCAACACCTCCACCGGAGGTTCGACAGGGTCGGGTTGTATCAGGTCCTCCCTCGCCTCTGGTTGTCGTCTCGGCTTGCCGGCTGTATGGTCCCGCTCTGCCGATCTGGTGTCTGCCAGCCTAGCTACGATGACTGCCTCGGTCTGTTCTAGCGACTCAGGCTGGAGGCGGCGGCCCAGGTTGCGTTTGGCCCAGGATGTCGCCACTTCAAAGGGTCCCCTCCAGTCCTGCTTAGGGAACTCAAAAAGGCTTTTTAATTCCTCCTCCATCGCCTCAGAATAATGTTCACGGAGGATTGAAACAGTGTTGTGCGCCCAGTTTTGAGCATTACCCTCAATCAGCGCCTGTGTCCGTTCATTTGGGACGGCCGGCTTAACAACAGTCATCAAGTTCTGGGCTATTTTATTCAAAGAGGGCGGGTATGCATCCCTTGAGACATTTTTAAGGTGGTGGACTGATTTAATGAGTCTATGAATAATACGCACTTTGATAGAAAAGTCTGGGTCATCAGACGGTATTTTGTTCGTGGGAGGCTCAGATCGCTCGGATCTGGCGTGTTTCACATACCGTCTATTCTGGGCTGGTCTCTGTTCAAAACGCCGCCTCTCGGTGACGGGCAGTATGGTGGTCCGCAGTCGTTCGCCATCTCTGCTGGTTTGGCTGCCATGTGTGCGGGATTTCTCTCACCTCCCGGTGGTCCCGTCCTCTCACTACCGATGCGTAGGTCCGGCGCCCATTGCGGGACGGGTAGCTGGTCCGTCGGGGTGACCTCCGGTCGCTCGTGAAGTAGCGATCTCCCCGTGTGTCCTGGGCTCGCCCCCGTTCAAACCGCTGCTCTCGTTCAGTCCGATCTCTGTGTTGGGCAGCATAGCGATCCTCAGTCGCCGTTCTCTCCGCTGGTTGTGCTGCCATACGTGCGGGATTTCTCTCTCATCCCGGTAGTCACGTCCTCTCACCACCGATGCGTAGGTCCGGCGTCTGTTGCGGGACGGGTAGCTGGTACGCCGGGGTGATCTCCGGTCGCTCGCAAAGCCGCGATCTCCTCTCCGGTTTCCACGTCGTCGGACGGTGGTCCACCGGTCCTCTGCTGTAAACGTGGGCATGTTTGCGGTCTCACTCGTGGCTTTAACTTAACTAACTGGTCACTTGTGACTGTGCTAGCAATGTTAAGCAGCTGTGCGCAAACTGATGACACTCACGTTTAACTTAGTACATCAACTAGGAGCTTTATTTTCGCTCAGTACAAAAGTTCAAAAGTGAACAAATATACATAAAAGTAAGCCAATAACGCGACGTTTCGGTTCGCATGAACCTTCTTCAGGCTGGCTTACTAGAAGAATGAATACAGCATAACAAAATCTCAGTTATGTTCTGTGTGTACACTGCGCAAGTCCAAATTCAAACTTTGCGGGTCTCCTCGACCAATGAGAAGAGCATCTGCTCCATGAGTCAGAGGTCCCTTTAAAGTTTAAATTGATTGGATGCTTACTTGTTTGCAGTGTTCAGGAGCATTTTGGCCCACCGTAATTTGTGAAGAGGAATACAGTTTTCACAAAACATTACTCTCCATATGAGAGTTAAATAAAAATCATCACAAACAAAATGGCGTTGATGATATATACAATCAAACAATATGTACACCGGATGACAGTAATCTGTGTATAGAAATATACAGTTTCCACATAAAGTCTTTCTCCATATGAGAGTTAAAAGAACAGTATCACAATTCGAATTATGTTGATAATATGTACAGTTATTGAATATACACACATATATACAGTGCTTTGTGTAAGGACAGAGGGCTCCAGGAGTGGGTGGACAAGGGGCGCAGGCCGGTTAGGAGAGGGTAAGGTGGGGGCCCGATTGGGTCCCAATGCACAGGCCATCCTTGCTCCCGGCTCAAGGAACCATGTCCCGATTTGGTGCCCTGAAAAGGGATTGTTTTAGCATCCTGAGCATGAGGCCTCCAGATGGGGAGGGAGGGGAGGAGGGAGGGAGGGAGAGCGAGAGAAAAGGGTGAGGGAGAGGGAGAACGGGGAGGGAGGGGGGGGGGGGGGGAAGGAGAGGAGGGTTTTTGGGGTCAAGGGTCAAACCAATATGGGGTTCAAGGTGGTTAGGGTCAGGATTGAATTCAGGGCTGGGCATCAAAGATGAGGTTAAATCCAGCGCAGGTTTCGAGCCGGTTAAGGTTAGGATAAAACCTCATGGTCAGGGTGCTTCAGCAAATATATACAGAGACCGGTGGAATGATGATAACAGCAATAATGATGATGAGTATAACAAGCATGGCAACAAGCATAGCAACAACAAGACACTAATAAACAACAATTATGTACACTGTGTGGATTTTATGTCCCTTTAAAAACTTTTTTCATTTAACCCCTTAGGGTGTACAGTGTCTAATTTGGCAATCCAGCCTCTTTCAGCCTTCCTCCTCTGCTGAGCTGTCCATCTGGGGTTTGCCTGTATCACTGTTGCTTTGACCGATTTCCAGCCGTGTGACAGGAAGTGTTTCACCAAATGTGTGTGTGTGTTCCTTTTCCTTAACACATTGTACCTGTGCTGGGTGAATCTGGTCAGAAGTGTGTTGCCTGTCTCACCAACATATTGGATGCCACATTGGCTGCAAGTAATCACATAAATACAGTTCCTGGAGCGTGGGGTACCGTTACATTGTGAGTGGAATACATTTCCATTTGAGAAGCTGCGCAGCCATGTTTGGTGCTTAAAAAATTGCCCCTGGTCTCTGAGTTTGGGCTCAGAGAGAGGTGAAAGTTTTGCCTTAATGAGGAAATCCCTCAGGTTTTTATTCCTCTTAAAGGCCGCTATCACCTTATGATCACCCAGTAATTGGGTTTTCTGGACAAGATCTTGAAAGTTGTTCTTAATCACTCTGATCAGTTTACATGTTGATGGGGCATATGTCACAATCACTGGTAGGATAGGGGTCAGATCAATAGGTTTGGTCTGTAGGAATGATTTAAAACATTTCCTAAGGAAAGAACGACAGTACCCCCTAGTGGCGAGAGCTGCAAATAGAATTTTGGTCGCTGCTCTGAAATCACTCCGCTGGGTGCAGATTCTGTGGAATCGCAATAATTGGGACTTAATTAGACCAGCAAAGGTATGTTTCGGGTGGAAGCTTGTTTTATATAACAATGCATGCGTGTCCGTGGGTTTGAAAAACACTTTAATGTCCAATTTGTGGGTCTGTGAAAAATTTGGGCCTTTAAAGGTGGTTGTGTCCAAGAAGTCAATTGTAGAGTCGCTAATTGTGGATTTAAGTTTAATTGAGTCATTGTGATCATTCAGAGTGGTTAGAAACGTTTCAAAATCTTGTTCAGAATGAGGCCATACTCCCCAGATGTCATCAAGAAACCTGTAATAATACAGCGGTTTTTTATTACATTTTGCCAGGGCTGCAGTTTCCCATTCAGCCATGAATATGTTGGCGTATGCTGGGGCAATTTCTTACCCATGGCTGTCCCTTTTATTTGTAAGAAGTAGTCCCCGTTGAACTCAAAGTCATTTCTTGTCAGATTGATTTCCAATAATTGCAATAATTCTTTTTCTGGCCTTTTCTTTTCTGGATATTTGTGGAAAATATTCCTAATGGAGTTCATTCCCTCCTTAATATCAATATTGGTATAAAGGCTGTCAATGTCAATCGAGAAAAGAAATGAGTTTGGGGGTACCTCTGCCTGTTTCACCTTCTCCACAAAGTCATATGTGTCTTTAATATAACTGTCATGCTTTGTGGACAAGGGGTTCAGGGAAAAAGTCCAGATATTCTGCTGTGTGGTATGTTTCACTTTCACAATCAGATACAATGGGACGCCCGGGAGGCACCTGGAATGGTACAGACCACTTTGCCGGGTCTTTGTGGATTTTGGGAAGCAAATAAAACAGCCTTCCTCTTGGCTCAGAGGAGCCCAATAAATAGTTTTTCTGTTTCATATTAATGAATTTCTTTTGATAAAGATTATTAATTATTTTCTCCACAATAGGCAGTGTGTCCAAATAGATGGGTTTCTTCAATTTTGAGTAGTATGTTGTATCATTTAGTTGTCTGTAGCCCTCCTGTAAATATTGATCTCTGTCCAGGATGACCACAGCACTTCCTTTGTCTGCCGGTTTTATAATTATTTGTTTATTTTCTCTTAGTTCTTTTAGAGCTTTGGTTTCTTCTCCCTTTAAGTTAGGTTTGATGCGGTCAATGTGGAAATGATTATCAAAATATTCATAATCAGCTTTCACCAAGGTGGACACCTCATGTGGAAGCTGACCCAAGGGAGGAGACCAATTAGATTTGGGAGTGAAGGGTTGGATTTCTGTGTCAGATTTATCTCCATAATGTATAGCCAATTTGACCCTTCTGTGATATTGTTGAATGTCGTATCTACATTGTAATAGGAAATTTTTATTGTGGCCCTTTGTGGGAATAAAATTAAGGCCCCTACTTAAAAGGGTCCGCTGAGCAGTGGAAGGCTGAAAGTGTTTAGATAAATTGATGACACTGTTGCAATTGACATCACTTACCCCCTCCCTGTTAGCTGGGTTCACGGGGATACAACATTTACATAGTTGCTCCAATGCTCCAACATACACATCGCTGTCTTATCAGTCCAATGGATATTGTCCTTTTCTGTGTGGAACATTGAATCAGGAAGAGTGGGTATGTGTTCGTCCAGACCTGCAATAAAAGTGTTCAAATGTAGCAGTGTTTCCTGCTCATTCCGGGGCAGAGTTGAGGAAAAGTTAATAGCTGGAATGTAGATGTCGGCCTCAGGAAATCTTTCCTGGGCTGTCTGCAGTGCCTTTTTCAGCTCTGTGACCGGTGTGTCTTTGTCTCTTTGTGACCTATTGTTTAGGCCAAAAGATAACACCAGTGTTTCCAAATCTTCGTCGCAGGTCGCTTTTTCCAAAAGGGCTTGTGCGTGGCACCATTTCGCCCCGGGAAAACTGTCAATTTGTATTCCTGGTGCTGAAAAGGATGGGAGTTTACACACATTTGAGTCACCCATGATGAGTGATGTTTCTCTGATGTGAAGACTCCAGTCTTCCAGTTTCTTCTGCGTGTTCGGGTGTCTTGTTGGAGGGTGCGTTTGCTGAATGGGTGTACCTGGTGAAGAGGGAGGAGACAAGGAGGATTCCTCAATTCTCCTCGTTTGGAGGCGGGTCTGCACGCAGGATTTCAGTTTATCCTGAGTGGTGCGTGGCAGGCTGGAGCGTGAAGCTGTCGGGGATTTGGGCGCTGTTCTTCTGCCTCCCTTGGATTTGGTGGGGGTGGATTCCCCCTGTGTGAGGTCCATTACCTCGATCTCCATGTTCTCAGAAGGCTGTGGAGGCTGAGTGGGTGGAGGTGACTTCTCCCCAGTGGGGGTCACGTGGAGAGCGTCGAGGACCCTTCTCACTCTCTGGTCTTTAGATGACATTGGTTCAGGCTCTGGTTCAGGAGGATCTTCCTGAGGGGTGGTGGTGGGCCTCAGGTCACCGTTCTCCTCCACCAGTCCCTCTGTGAGGGGTGACCAGTCACCTCTGATGGGGTCAGTCATGGTCGTCGCTGTCACCATGGTTACAGCGCTCGCTACAGGCGGAGCATGGATCTGCGCAGTAACTTTAATGGCCCGGCTGGTGCTGGGCTGTGGTGTGGCAGGTCGCGTGTGGGAGGAGGCTGGCTGCAACACCTCCACCGGAGGTTCGACAGGGTCGGGTTGTATCAGGTCCTCCCTCGCCTCTGGTTGTCGTCTCGGCTTGCCGGCTGTATGGTCCCGCTCTGCGATCTGGTGTCTGCCAGCCTAGCTACGATGACTGCCTCGGTCTGTTCTAGCGACTCAGGCTGGAGGCGGCGGCCCAGGTTGCGTTTGGCCCAGGATGTCGCCACTTCAAAGGGTCCCCTCCAGTCCTGCTTAGGGAACTCAAAAAGGCTTTTTAATTCCTCCTCCATCGCCTCAGAATAATGTTCACGGAGGATTGAAACAGTGTTGTGCGCCCAGTTTTGAGCATTACCCTCAATCAGCGCCTGTGTCCGTTCATTTGGGACGGCCGGCTTAACAACAGTCATCAAGTTCTGGGCTATTTTATTCAAAGAGGGCGGGTATGCATCCCTTGAGACATTTTTAAGGTGGTGGACTGATTTAATGAGTCTATGAATAATACGCACTTTGATAGAAAAGTCTGGGTCATCAGACGGTATTTTGTTCGTGGGAGGCTCAGATCGCTCGGATCTGGCGTGTTTCACATACCGTCTATTCTGGGCTGGTCTCTGTTCAAAACGCCGCTCTCGGTGACGGGCAGTATGGTGGTCCGCAGTCGTTCGCCATCTCTGCTGGTTTGGCTGCCATGTGTGCGGGATTTCTCTCACCTCCCGGTGGTCCCGTCCTCTCACTACCGATGCGTAGGTCCGGCGCCCATTGCGGGACGGGTAGCTGGTCCGTCGGGGTGACCTCCGGTCGCTCGTGAAGTAGCGATCTCCCCGTGTGTCCTGGGCTCGCCCCCGTTCAAACCGCTGCTCTCGTTCAGTCCGATCTCTGTGTTGGGCAGCATAGCGATCCTCAGTCGGCCGTTCTCTCCGCTGGTTGTGCTGCCATACGTGCGGGATTTCTCTCTCATCCCGGTAGTCACGTCCTCTCACCACCGATGCGTAGGTCCGGCGTCTGTTGCGGGACGGGTAGCTGGTACGCCGGGGTGATCTCCGGTCGCTCGCAAAGCCGCGATCTCCTCTCCGGTTTCCACGTCGTCGGACGGTGGTCCACCGGTCCTCTGCTGTAAACGTGGGCATGTTTGCGGTCTCACTCGTGGCTTTAACTTAACTAACTGGTCACTTGTGACTGTGCTAGCAATGTTAAGCAGCTGTGCGCAAACTGATGACACTCACGTTTAACTTAGTACATCAACTAGGAGCTTTATTTTCGCTCAGTACAAAAGTTCAAAAGTGAACAAATATACATAAAAGTAAGCCAATAACGCGACGTTTCGGTTCGCATGAACCTTCTTCAGGCTGGCTTACTAGAAGAATGAATACAGCATAACAAAATCTCAGTTATGTTCTGTGTGTACACTGCGCAAGTCCAAATTCAAACTTTGCGGGTCTCCTCGACCAATGAGAAGAGCATCTGCTCCATGAGTCAGAGGTCCCTTTAAAGTTTAAATTGATTGGATGCTTACTTGTTTGCAGTGTTCAGGAGCATTTTGGCCCACCGTAATTTGTGAAGAGGAATACAGTTTTCACAAAACATTACTCTCCATATGAGAGTTAAATAAAAATCATCACAAACAAAATGGCGTTGATGATATATACAATCAAACAATATGTACACCGGATGACAGTAATCTGTGTATAGAAATATACAGTTTCCACATAAAGTCTTTCTCCATATGAGAGTTAAAAGAACAGTATCACAATTCGAATTATGTTGATAATATGTACAGTTATTGAATATACACACATATATACAGTGCTTTGTGTAAGGACAGAGGGCTCCAGGAGTGGGTGGACAAGGGGCGCAGGCCGGTTAGGAGAGGGTAAGGTGGGGGCCCGATTGGGTCCCAATGCACAGGCCATCCTTGCTCCCGGCTCAAGGAACCATGTCCCCGATTTGGTGCCCTGAAAAGGGATTGTTTTAGCATCCTGAGCATGAGGCCTCCAGATGGGGAGGGAGGGGAGGAGGGAGGGAGGGAGAGCGAGAGAAAAGGGTGAGGGAGAGGGAGAACGGGGAGGGAGGGGGGGGGGGGGGGAAGGAGAGGAGGGTTTTTGGGGTCAAGGGTCAAACCAATATGGGGTTCAAGGTGGTTAGGGTCAGGATTGAATTCAGGGCTGGGCATCAAAGATGAGGTTAAATCCAGCGCAGGTTTCGAGCCGGTTAAGGTTAGGATAAAACCTCATGGTCAGGGTGCTTCAGCAAATATATACAGAGACCGGTGGAATGATGATAACAGCAATAATGATGATGAGTATAACAAGCATGGCAACAAGCATAGCAACAACAAGACACTAATAAACAACAATATGTACACTGTGTGGATTTTATGTCCCTTTAAAACTTTTTTCATTTAACCCCTTAGGGTGTACAGTGTCTAATTTGGCAATCCAGCCTCTTTCAGCCTTCCTCCTCTGCTGAGCTGTCCATCTGGGGTTTGCCTGTATCACTGTTGCTTTGACCGATTTCCAGCCGTGTGACAGGAAGTGTTTCACCAAATGTGTGTGTGTGTTCCTTTTCCTTAACACATTGTACCTGTGCTGGGTGAATCTGGTCAGAAGTGTGTTGCCTGTCTCACCAACATATTGGATGCCACATTGGCTGCAAGTAATCACATAAATACAGTTCCTGGAGCGTGGGGTACCGTTACATTGTGAGTGGAATACATTTCCATTTGAGAAGCTGCGCAGCCATGTTTGGTGCTTAAAAAATTGCCCCTGGTCTCTGAGTTTGGGCTCAGAGAGAGGTGAAAGTTTTGCCTTAATGAGGAAATCCCTCAGGTTTTTATTCCTCTTAAAGGCCGCTATCACCTTATGATCACCCAGTAATTGGGTTTTCTGGACAAGATCTTGAAAGTTGTTCTTAATCACTCTGATCAGTTTACATGTTGATGGGGCATATGTCACAATCACTGGTAGGATAGGGGTCAGATCAATAGGTTTGGTCTGTAGGAATGATTTAAAACATTTCCTAAGGAAAGAACGACAGTACCCCCTAGTGGCGAGAGCTGCAAATAGAATTTTGGTCGCTGCTCTGAAATCACTCCGCTGGGTGCAGATTCTGTGGAATCGCAATAATTGGGACTTAATTAGACCAGCAAAGGTATGTTTCGGGTGGAAGCTTGTTTTATATAACAATGCATGCGTGTCCGTGGGTTTGAAAAACACTTTAATGTCCAATTTGTGGGTCTGTGAAAAATTTGGGCCTTTAAAGGTGGTTGTGTCCAAGAAGTCAATTGTAGAGTCGCTAATTGTGGATTTAAGTTTAATTGAGTCATTGTGATCATTCAGAGTGGTTAGAAACGTTTCAAAATCTTGTTCAGAATGAGGCCATACTCCCCAGATGTCATCAAGAAACCTGTAATAATACAGCGGTTTTTTATTACATTTTGCCAGGGCTGCAGTTTCCCATTCAGCCATGAATATGTTGGCGTATGCTGGGGCAAATTTCTTACCCATGGCTGTCCCTTTTATTTGTAAGAAGTAGTCCCCGTTGAACTCAAAGTCATTTCTTGTCAGATTGATTTCCAATAATTGCAATAATTCTTTTCTGGCCTTTTCTTTTCTGGATATTTGTGGAAAATATTCCTAATGGAGTTCATTCCCTCCTTAATATCAATATTGGTATAAAGGCTGTCAATGTCAATCGAGAAAAGAAATGAGTTTGGGGGTACCTCTGCCTGTTTCACCTTCTCCACAAAGTCATATGTGTCTTTAATATAACTGTCATGCTTTGTGGACAAGGGGTTCAGGAAAAAGTCCAGATATTCTGCTGTGTGGTATGTTTCACTTTCACAATCAGATACAATGGGACGCCCGGGAGGCACCTGGAATGGTACAGACCACTTTGCCGGGTCTTTGTGGATTTTGGGAAGCAAATAAAACAGCCTTCCTCTTGGCTCAGAGGAGCCCAATAAATAGTTTTTCTGTTTCATATTAATGAATTTCTTTTGATAAAGATTATTAATTATTTTCTCCACAATAGGCAGTGTGTCCAAATAGATGGGTTTCTTCAATTTTGAGTAGTATGTTGTATCATTTAGTTGTCTGTAGCCCTCCTGTAAATATTGATCTCTGTCCAGGATGACCACAGCACTTCCTTTGTCTGCCGGTTTTATAATTATTTGTTTATTTTCTCTTAGTTCTTTTAGAGCTTTGGTTTCTTCTCCCTTTAAGTTAGGTTTGATGCGGTCAATGTGGAAATGATTATCAAAATATTCATAATCAGCTTTCACCAAGGTGGACACCTCATGTGGAAGCTGACCCAAGGGAGGAGACCAATTAGATTTGGGAGTGAAGGGTTGGATTTCTGTGTCAGATTTATCTCCATAATGTATAGCCAATTTGACCCTTCTGTGATATTGTTGAATGTCGTATCTACATTGTAATAGGAAATTTTTATTGTGGCCCTTTGTGGGAATAAAATTAAGGCCCCTACTTAAAAGGGTCCGCTGAGCAGTGGAAGGCTGAAAGTGTTTAGATAAATTGATGACACTGTTGCAATTGACATCACTTACCCCCTCCCTGTTAGCTGGGTTCACGGGGATACAACATTTACATAGTTGCTCCAATGCTCCAACATACACATCGCTGTCTTATCAGTCCAATGGATATTGTCCTTTTCTGTGTGGAACATTGAATCAGGAAGAGTGGGTATGTGTTCGTCCAGACCTGCAATAAAAGTGTTCAAATGTAGCAGTGTTTCCTGCTCATTCCGGGGCAGAGTTGAGGAAAAGTTAATAGCTGGAATGTAGATGTCGGCCTCAGGAAATCTTTCCTGGGCTGTCTGCAGTGCCTTTTTCAGCTCTGTGACCGGTGTGTCTTTGTCTCTTTGTGACCTATTGTTTAGGCCAAAAGATAACACCAGTGTTTCCAAATCTTCGTCGCAGGTCGCTTTTTCCAAAAGGGCTTGTGCGTGGCACCATTTCGCCCCGGGAAAACTGTCAATTTGTATTCCTGGTGCTGAAAAGGATGGGAGTTTACACACATTTGAGTCACCCATGATGAGTGATGTTTCTCTGATGTGAAGACTCCAGTCTTCCAGTTTCTTCTGCGTGTTCGGGTGTCTTGTTGGAGGGTGCGTTTGCTGAATGGGTGTACCTGGTGAAGAGGGAGGAGACAAGGAGGATTCCTCAATTCTCCTCGTTTGGAGGCGGGTCTGCACGCAGGATTTCAGTTTATCCTGAGTGGTGCGTGGCAGGCTGGAGCGTGAAGCTGTCGGGGATTTGGGCGCTGTTCTTCTGCCTCCCTTGGATTTGGTGGGGGTGGATTCCCCCTGTGTGAGGTCCATTACCTCGATCTCCATGTTCTCAGAAGGCTGTGGAGGCTGAGTGGGTGGAGGTGACTTCTCCCCAGTGGGGGTCACGTGGAGAGCGTCGAGGACCCTTCTCACTCTCTGGTCTTTAGATGACATTGGTTCAGGCTCTGGTTCAGGAGGATCTTCCTGAGGGGTGGTGGTGGGCCTCAGGTCACCGTTCTCCTCCACCAGTCCCTCTGTGAGGGGTGACCAGTCACCTCTGATGGGGTCAGTCATGGTCGTCGCTGTCACCATGGTTACAGCGCTCGCTACAGGCGGAGCATGGATCTGCGCAGTAACTTTAATGGCCCGGCTGGTGCTGGGCTGTGGTGTGGCAGGTCGCGTGTGGGAGGAGGCTGGCTGCAACACCTCCACCGGAGGTTCGACAGGGTCGGGTTGTATCAGGTCCTCCCTCGCCTCTGGTTGTCGTCTCGGCTTGCCGGCTGTATGGTCCCGCTCTGCCGATCTGGTGTCTGCCAGCCTAGCTACGATGACTGCCTCGGTCTGTTCTAGCGACTCAGGCTGGAGGCGGCGGCCCAGGTTGCGTTTGGCCCAGGATGTCGCCACTTCAAAGGGTCCCCTCCAGTCCTGCTTAGGGAACTCAAAAAGGCTTTTTAATTCCTCCTCCATCGCCTCAGAATAATGTTCACGGAGGATTGAAACAGTGTTGTGCGCCCAGTTTTGAGCATTACCCTCAATCAGCGCCTGTGTCCGTTCATTTGGGACGGCCGGCTTAACAACAGTCATCAAGTTCTGGGCTATTTTATTCAAAGAGGGCGGGTATGCATCCCTTGAGACATTTTTAAGGTGGTGGACTGATTTAATGAGTCTATGAATAATACGCACTTTGATAGAAAAGTCTGGGTCATCAGACGGTATTTTGTTCGTGGGAGGCTCAGATCGCTCGGATCTGGCGTGTTTCACATACCGTCTATTCTGGGCTGGTCTCTGTTCAAAACGCCGCTCTCGGTGACGGGCAGTATGGTGGTCCGCAGTCGTTCGCCATCTCTGCTGGTTTGGCTGCCATGTGTGCGGGATTTCTCTCACCTCCCGGTGGTCCCGTCCTCTCACTACCGATGCGTAGGTCCGGCGCCCATTGCGGGACGGGTAGCTGGTCCGTCGGGGTGACCTCCGGTCGCTCGTGAAGTAGCGATCTCCCCGTGTGTCCTGGGCTCGCCCCCGTTCAAACCGCTGCTCTCGTTCAGTCCGATCTCTGTGTTGGGCAGCATAGCGATCCTCAGTCGGCCGTTCTCTCCGCTGGTTGTGCTGCCATACGTGCGGGATTTCTCTCTCATCCCGGTAGTCACGTCCTCTCACCACCGATGCGTAGGTCCGGCGTCTGTTGCGGGACGGGTAGCTGGTACGCCGGGGTGATCTCCGGTCGCTCGCAAAGCCGCGATCTCCTCTCCGGTTTCCACGTCGTCGGACGGTGGTCCACCGGTCCTCTGCTGTAAACGTGGGCATGTTTGCGGTCTCACTCGTGGCTTTAACTTAACTAACTGGTCACTTGTGACTGTGCTAGCAATGTTAAGCAGCTGTGCGCAAACTGATGACACTCACGTTTAACTTAGTACATCAACTAGGAGCTTTATTTTCGCTCAGTACAAAAGTTCAAAAGTGAACAAATATACATAAAAGTAAGCCAATAACGCGACGTTTCGGTTCGCATGAACCTTCTTCAGGCTGGCTTACTAGAAGAATGAATACAGCATAACAAAATCTCAGTTATGTTCTGTGTGTACACTGCGCAAGTCCAAATTCAAACTTTGCGGGTCTCCTCGACCAATGAGAAGAGCATCTGCTCCATGAGTCAGAGGTCCCTTTAAAGTTTAAATTGATTGGATGCTTACTTGTTTGCAGTGTTCAGGAGCATTTTGGCCCACCGTAATTTGTGAAGAGGAATACAGTTTTCACAAAACATTACTCTCCATATGAGAGTTAAATAAAAATCATCACAAACAAAATGGCGTTGATGATATATACAATCAAACAATATGTACACCGGATGACAGTAATCTGTGTATAGAAATATACAGTTTCCACATAAAGTCTTTCTCCATATGAGAGTTAAAAGAACAGTATCACAATTCGAATTATGTTGATAATATGTACAGTTATTGAATATACACACATATATACAGTGCTTTGTGTAAGGACAGAGGGCTCCAGGAGTGGGTGGACAAGGGGCGCAGGCCGGTTAGGAGAGGGTAAGGTGGGGGCCCGATTGGGTCCCAATGCACAGGCCATCCTTGCTCCCGGCTCAAGGAACCATGTCCCCGATTTGGTGCCCTGAAAAGGGATTGTTTTAGCATCCTGAGCATGAGGCCTCCAGATGGGGAGGGAGGGGAGGAGGGAGGGAGGGAGAGCGAGAGAAAAGGGTGAGGGAGAGGGAGAACGGGGAGGGAGGGGGGGGGGGGGGGAAGGAGAGGAGGGTTTTTGGGGTCAAGGGTCAAACCAATATGGGGTTCAAGGTGGTTAGGGTCAGGATTGAATTCAGGGCTGGGCATCAAAGATGAGGTTAAATCCAGCGCAGGTTTCGAGCCGGTTAAGGTTAGGATAAAACCTCATGGTCAGGGTGCTTCAGCAAATATATACAGAGACCGGTGGAATGATGATAACAGCAATAATGATGATGAGTATAACAAGCATGGCAACAAGCATAGCAACAACAAGACACTAATAAACAACAATTATGTACACTGTGTGGATTTTATGTCCCTTTAAAAACTTTTTTCATTTAACCCCTTAGGGTGTACAGTGTCTAATTTGGCAATCCAGCCTCTTTCAGCCTTCCTCCTCTGCTGAGCTGTCCATCTGGGGTTTGCCTGTATCACTGTTGCTTTGACCGATTTCCAGCCGTGTGACAGGAAGTGTTTCACCAAATGTGTGTGTGTGTTCCTTTTCCTTAACACATTGTACCTGTGCTGGGTGAATCTGGTCAGAAGTGTGTTGCCTGTCTCACCAACATATTGGATGCCACATTGGCTGCAAGTAATCACATAAATACAGTTCCTGGAGCGTGGGGTACCGTTACATTGTGAGTGGAATACATTTCCATTTGAGAAGCTGCGCAGCCATGTTTGGTGCTTAAAAAATTGCCCCTGGTCTCTGAGTTTGGGCTCAGAGAGAGGTGAAAGTTTTGCCTTAATGAGGAAATCCCTCAGGTTTTTATTCCTCTTAAAGGCCGCTATCACCTTATGATCACCCAGTAATTGGGTTTTCTGGACAAGATCTTGAAAGTTGTTCTTAATCACTCTGATCAGTTTACATGTTGATGGGGCATATGTCACAATCACTGGTAGGATAGGGGTCAGATCAATAGGTTTGGTCTGTAGGAATGATTTAAAACATTTCCTAAGGAAAGAACGACAGTACCCCCTAGTGGCGAGAGCTGCAAATAGAATTTTGGTCGCTGCTCTGAAATCACTCCGCTGGGTGCAGATTCTGTGGAATCGCAATAATTGGGACTTAATTAGACCAGCAAAGGTATGTTTCGGGTGGAAGCTTGTTTTATATAACAATGCATGCGTGTCCGTGGGTTTGAAAAACACTTTAATGTCCAATTTGTGGGTCTGTGAAAAATTTGGGCCTTTAAAGGTGGTTGTGTCCAAGAAGTCAATTGTAGAGTCGCTAATTGTGGATTTAAGTTTAATTGAGTCATTGTGATCATTCAGAGTGGTTAGAAACGTTTCAAAATCTTGTTCAGAATGAGGCCATACTCCCCAGATGTCATCAAGAAACCTGTAATAATACAGCGGTTTTTTATTACATTTTGCCAGGGCTGCAGTTTCCCATTCAGCCATGAATATGTTGGCGTATGCTGGGGCAAATTTCTTACCCATGGCTGTCCCTTTTATTTGTAAGAAGTAGTCCCCGTTGAACTCAAAGTCATTTCTTGTCAGATTGATTTCCAATAATTGCAATAATTCTTTTTCTGGCCTTTTCTTTTCTGGATATTTGTGGAAAATATTCCTAATGGAGTTCATTCCCTCCTTAATATCAATATTGGTATAAAGGCTGTCAATGTCAATCGAGAAAAGAAATGAGTTTGGGGGTACCTCTGCCTGTTTCACCTTCTCCACAAAGTCATATGTGTCTTTAATATAACTGTCATGCTTTGTGGACAAGGGGTTCAGGAAAAAGTCCAGATATTCTGCTGTGTGGTATGTTTCACTTTCACAATCAGATACAATGGGACGCCCGGGAGGCACCTGGAATGGTACAGACCACTTTGCCGGGTCTTTGTGGATTTTGGGAAGCAAATAAAACAGCCTTCCTCTTGGCTCAGAGGAGCCCAATAAATAGTTTTTCTGTTTCATATTAATGAATTTCTTTTGATAAAGATTATTAATTATTTTCTCCACAATAGGCAGTGTGTCCAAATAGATGGGTTTCTTCAATTTTGAGTAGTATGTTGTATCATTTAGTTGTCTGTAGCCCTCCTGTAAATATTGATCTCTGTCCAGGATGACCACAGCACTTCCTTTGTCTGCCGGTTTTATAATTATTTGTTTATTTTCTCTTAGTTCTTTTAGAGCTTTGGTTTCTTCTCCCTTTAAGTTAGGTTTGATGCGGTCAATGTGGAAATGATTATCAAAATATTCATAATCAGCTTTCACCAAGGTGGACACCTCATGTGGAAGCTGACCCAAGGGAGGAGACCAATTAGATTTGGGAGTGAAGGGTTGGATTTCTGTGTCAGATTTATCTCCATAATGTATAGCCAATTTGACCCTTCTGTGATATTGTTGAATGTCGTATCTACATTGTAATAGGAAATTTTTATTGTGGCCCTTTGTGGGAATAAAATTAAGGCCCCTACTTAAAAGGGTCCGCTGAGCAGTGGAAGGCTGAAAGTGTTTAGATAAATTGATGACACTGTTGCAATTGACATCACTTACCCCCTCCCTGTTAGCTGGGTTCACGGGGATACAACATTTACATAGTTGCTCCAATGCTCCAACATACACATCGCTGTCTTATCAGTCCAATGGATATTGTCCTTTTCTGTGTGGAACATTGAATCAGGAAGAGTGGGTATGTGTTCGTCCAGACCTGCAATAAAAGTGTTCAAATGTAGCAGTGTTTCCTGCTCATTCCGGGGCAGAGTTGAGGAAAAGTTAATAGCTGGAATGTAGATGTCGGCCTCAGGAAATCTTTCCTGGGCTGTCTGCAGTGCCTTTTTCAGCTCTGTGACCGGTGTGTCTTTGTCTCTTTGTGACCTATTGTTTAGGCCAAAAGATAACACCAGTGTTTCCAAATCTTCGTCGCAGGTCGCTTTTTCCAAAAGGGCTTGTGCGTGGCACCATTTCGCCCCGGGAAAACTGTCAATTTGTATTCCTGGTGCTGAAAAGGATGGGAGTTTACACACATTTGAGTCACCCATGATGAGTGATGTTTCTCTGATGTGAAGACTCCAGTCTTCCAGTTTCTTCTGCGTGTTCGGGTGTCTTGTTGGAGGGTGCGTTTGCTGAATGGGTGTACCTGGTGAAGAGGGAGGAGACAAGGAGGATTCCTCAATTCTCCTCGTTTGGAGGCGGGTCTGCACGCAGGATTTCAGTTTATCCTGAGTGGTGCGTGGCAGGCTGGAGCGTGAAGCTGTCGGGGATTTGGGCGCTGTTCTTCTGCCTCCCTTGGATTTGGTGGGGGTGGATTCCCCCTGTGTGAGGTCCATTACCTCGATCTCCATGTTCTCAGAAGGCTGTGGAGGCTGAGTGGGTGGAGGTGACTTCTCCCCAGTGGGGGTCACGTGGAGAGCGTCGAGGACCCTTCTCACTCTCTGGTCTTTAGATGACATTGGTTCAGGCTCTGGTTCAGGAGGATCTTCCTGAGGGGTGGTGGTGGGCCTCAGGTCACCGTTCTCCTCCACCAGTCCCTCTGTGAGGGGTGACCAGTCACCTCTGATGGGGTCAGTCATGGTCGTCGCTGTCACCATGGTTACAGCGCTCGCTACAGGCGGAGCATGGATCTGCGCAGTAACTTTAATGGCCCGGCTGGTGCTGGGCTGTGGTGTGGCAGGTCGCGTGTGGGAGGAGGCTGGCTGCAACACCTCCACCGGAGGTTCGACAGGGTCGGGTTGTATCAGGTCCTCCCTCGCCTCTGGTTGTCGTCTCGGCTTGCCGGCTGTATGGTCCCGCTCTGCCGATCTGGTGTCTGCCAGCCTAGCTACGATGACTGCCTCGGTCTGTTCTAGCGACTCAGGCTGGAGGCGGCGGCCCAGGTTGCGTTTGGCCCAGGATGTCGCCACTTCAAAGGGTCCCCTCCAGTCCTGCTTAGGGAACTCAAAAAGGCTTTTTAATTCCTCCTCCATCGCCTCAGAATAATGTTCACGGAGGATTGAAACAGTGTTGTGCGCCCAGTTTTGAGCATTACCCTCAATCAGCGCCTGTGTCCGTTCATTTGGGACGGCCGGCTTAACAACAGTCATCAAGTTCTGGGCTATTTTATTCAAAGAGGGCGGGTATGCATCCCTTGAGACATTTTTAAGGTGGTGGACTGATTTAATGAGTCTATGAATAATACGCACTTTGATAGAAAAGTCTGGGTCATCAGACGGTATTTTGTTCGTGGGAGGCTCAGATCGCTCGGATCTGGCGTGTTTCACATACCGTCTATTCTGGGCTGGTCTCTGTTCAAAACGCCGCTCTCGGTGACGGGCAGTATGGTGGTCCGCAGTCGTTCGCCATCTCTGCTGGTTTGGCTGCCATGTGTGCGGGATTTCTCTCACCTCCCGGTGGTCCCGTCCTCTCACTACCGATGCGTAGGTCCGGCGCCCATTGCGGGACGGGTAGCTGGTCCGTCGGGGTGACCTCCGGTCGCTCGTGAAGTAGCGATCTCCCCGTGTGTCCTGGGCTCGCCCCCGTTCAAACCGCTGCTCTCGTTCAGTCCGATCTCTGTGTTGGGCAGCATAGCGATCCTCAGTCGGCCGTTCTCTCCGCTGGTTGTGCTGCCATACGTGCGGGATTTCTCTCTCATCCCGGTAGTCACGTCCTCTCACCACCGATGCGTAGGTCCGGCGTCTGTTGCGGGACGGGTAGCTGGTACGCCGGGGTGATCTCCGGTCGCTCGCAAAGCCGCGATCTCCTCTCCGGTTTCCACGTCGTCGGACGGTGGTCCACCGGTCCTCTGCTGTAAACGTGGGCATGTTTGCGGTCTCACTCGTGGCTTTAACTTAACTAACTGGTCACTTGTGACTGTGCTAGCAATGTTAAGCAGCTGTGCGCAAACTGATGACACTCACGTTTAACTTAGTACATCAACTAGGAGCTTTATTTTCGCTCAGTACAAAAGTTCAAAAGTGAACAAATATACATAAAAGTAAGCCAATAACGCGACGTTTCGGTTCGCATGAACCTTCTTCAGGCTGGCTTACTAGAAGAATGAATACAGCATAACAAAATCTCAGTTATGTTCTGTGTGTACACTGCGCAAGTCCAAATTCAAACTTTGCGGGTCTCCTCGACCAATGAGAAGAGCATCTGCTCCATGAGTCAGAGGTCCCTTTAAAGTTTAAATTGATTGGATGCTTACTTGTTTGCAGTGTTCAGGAGCATTTTGGCCCACCGTAATTTGTGAAGAGGAATACAGTTTTCACAAAACATTACTCTCCATATGAGAGTTAAATAAAAATCATCACAAACAAAATGGCGTTGATGATATATACAATCAAACAATATGTACACCGGATGACAGTAATCTGTGTATAGAAATATACAGTTTCCACATAAAGTCTTTCTCCATATGAGAGTTAAAAGAACAGTATCACAATTCGAATTATGTTGATAATATGTACAGTTATTGAATATACACACATATATACAGTGCTTTGTGTAAGGACAGAGGGCTCCAGGAGTGGGTGGACAAGGGGCGCAGGCCGGTTAGGAGAGGGTAAGGTGGGGGCCCGATTGGGTCCCAATGCACAGGCCATCCTTGCTCCCGGCTCAAGGAACCATGTCCCCGATTTGGTGCCCTGAAAAGGGATTGTTTTAGCATCCTGAGCATGAGGCCTCCAGATGGGGAGGGAGGGGAGGAGGGAGGGAGGGAGAGCGAGAGAAAAGGGTGAGGGAGAGGGAGAACGGGGAGGGAGGGGGGGGGGGGGGGAAGGAGAGGAGGGTTTTTGGGGTCAAGGGTCAAACCAATATGGGGTTCAAGGTGGTTAGGGTCAGGATTGAATTCAGGGCTGGGCATCAAAGATGAGGTTAAATCCAGCGCAGGTTTCGAGCCGGTTAAGGTTAGGATAAAACCTCATGGTCAGGGTGCTTCAGCAAATATATACAGAGACCGGTGGAATGATGATAACAGCAATAATGATGATGAGTATAACAAGCATGGCAACAAGCATAGCAACAACAAGACACTAATAAACAACAATTATGTACACTGTGTGGATTTTATGTCCCTTTAAAAACTTTTTTCATTTAACCCCTTAGGGTGTACAGTGTCTAATTTGGCAATCCAGCCTCTTTCAGCCTTCCTCCTCTGCTGAGCTGTCCATCTGGGGTTTGCCTGTATCACTGTTGCTTTGACCGATTTCCAGCCGTGTGACAGGAAGTGTTTCACCAAATGTGTGTGTGTGTTCCTTTTCCTTAACACATTGTACCTGTGCTGGGTGAATCTGGTCAGAAGTGTGTTGCCTGTCTCACCAACATATTGGATGCCACATTGGCTGCAAGTAATCACATAAATACAGTTCCTGGAGCGTGGGGTACCGTTACATTGTGAGTGGAATACATTTCCATTTGAGAAGCTGCGCAGCCATGTTTGGTGCTTAAAAAATTGCCCCTGGTCTCTGAGTTTGGGCTCAGAGAGAGGTGAAAGTTTTGCCTTAATGAGGAAATCCCTCAGGTTTTTATTCCTCTTAAAGGCCGCTATCACCTTATGATCACCCAGTAATTGGGTTTTCTGGACAAGATCTTGAAAGTTGTTCTTAATCACTCTGATCAGTTTACATGTTGATGGGGCATATGTCACAATCACTGGTAGGATAGGGGTCAGATCAATAGGTTTGGTCTGTAGGAATGATTTAAAACATTTCCTAAGGAAAGAACGACAGTACCCCCTAGTGGCGAGAGCTGCAAATAGAATTTTGGTCGCTGCTCTGAAATCACTCCGCTGGGTGCAGATTCTGTGGAATCGCAATAATTGGGACTTAATTAGACCAGCAAAGGTATGTTTCGGGTGGAAGCTTGTTTTATATAACAATGCATGCGTGTCCGTGGGTTTGAAAAACACTTTAATGTCCAATTTGTGGGTCTGTGAAAAATTTGGGCCTTTAAAGGTGGTTGTGTCCAAGAAGTCAATTGTAGAGTCGCTAATTGTGGATTTAAGTTTAATTGAGTCATTGTGATCATTCAGAGTGGTTAGAAACGTTTCAAAATCTTGTTCAGAATGAGGCCATACTCCCCAGATGTCATCAAGAAACCTGTAATAATACAGCGGTTTTTTATTACATTTTGCCAGGGCTGCAGTTTCCCATTCAGCCATGAATATGTTGGCGTATGCTGGGGCAAATTTCTTACCCATGGCTGTCCCTTTTATTTGTAAGAAGTAGTCCCCGTTGAACTCAAAGTCATTTCTTGTCAGATTGATTTCCAATAATTGCAATAATTCTTTTTCTGGCCTTTTCTTTTCTGGATATTTGTGGAAAATATTCCTAATGGAGTTCATTCCCTCCTTAATATCAATATTGGTATAAAGGCTGTCAATGTCAATCGAGAAAAGAAATGAGTTTGGGGGTACCTCTGCCTGTTTCACCTTCTCCACAAAGTCATATGTGTCTTTAATATAACTGTCATGCTTTGTGGACAAGGGGTTCAGGAAAAAGTCCAGATATTCTGCTGTGTGGTATGTTTCACTTTCACAATCAGATACAATGGGACGCCCGGGAGGCACCTGGAATGGTACAGACCACTTTGCCGGGTCTTTGTGGATTTTGGGAAGCAAATAAAACAGCCTTCCTCTTGGCTCAGAGGAGCCCAATAAATAGTTTTTCTGTTTCATATTAATGAATTTCTTTTGATAAAGATTATTAATTATTTTCTCCACAATAGGCAGTGTGTCCAAATAGATGGGTTTCTTCAATTTTGAGTAGTATGTTGTATCATTTAGTTGTCTGTAGCCCTCCTGTAAATATTGATCTCTGTCCAGGATGACCACAGCACTTCCTTTGTCTGCCGGTTTTATAATTATTTGTTTATTTTCTCTTAGTTCTTTTAGAGCTTTGGTTTCTTCTCCCTTTAAGTTAGGTTTGATGCGGTCAATGTGGAAATGATTATCAAAATATTCATAATCAGCTTTCACCAAGGTGGACACCTCATGTGGAAGCTGACCCAAGGGAGGAGACCAATTAGATTTGGGAGTGAAGGGTTGGATTTCTGTGTCAGATTTATCTCCATAATGTATAGCCAATTTGACCCTTCTGTGATATTGTTGAATGTCGTATCTACATTGTAATAGGAAATTTTTATTGTGGCCCTTTGTGGGAATAAAATTAAGGCCCCTACTTAAAAGGGTCCGCTGAGCAGTGGAAGGCTGAAAGTGTTTAGATAAATTGATGACACTGTTGCAATTGACATCACTTACCCCCTCCCTGTTAGCTGGGTTCACGGGGATACAACATTTACATAGTTGCTCCAATGCTCCAACATACACATCGCTGTCTTATCAGTCCAATGGATATTGTCCTTTTCTGTGTGGAACATTGAATCAGGAAGAGTGGGTATGTGTTCGTCCAGACCTGCAATAAAAGTGTTCAAATGTAGCAGTGTTTCCTGCTCATTCCGGGGCAGAGTTGAGGAAAAGTTAATAGCTGGAATGTAGATGTCGGCCTCAGGAAATCTTTCCTGGGCTGTCTGCAGTGCCTTTTTCAGCTCTGTGACCGGTGTGTCTTTGTCTCTTTGTGACCTATTGTTTAGGCCAAAAGATAACACCAGTGTTTCCAAATCTTCGTCGCAGGTCGCTTTTTCCAAAAGGGCTTGTGCGTGGCACCATTTCGCCCCGGGAAAACTGTCAATTTGTATTCCTGGTGCTGAAAAGGATGGGAGTTTACACACATTTGAGTCACCCATGATGAGTGATGTTTCTCTGATGTGAAGACTCCAGTCTTCCAGTTTCTTCTGCGTGTTCGGGTGTCTTGTTGGAGGGTGCGTTTGCTGAATGGGTGTACCTGGTGAAGAGGGAGGAGACAAGGAGGATTCCTCAATTCTCCTCGTTTGGAGGCGGGTCTGCACGCAGGATTTCAGTTTATCCTGAGTGGTGCGTGGCAGGCTGGAGCGTGAAGCTGTCGGGGATTTGGGCGCTGTTCTTCTGCCTCCCTTGGATTTGGTGGGGGTGGATTCCCCCTGTGTGAGGTCCATTACCTCGATCTCCATGTTCTCAGAAGGCTGTGGAGGCTGAGTGGGTGGAGGTGACTTCTCCCCAGTGGGGGTCACGTGGAGAGCGTCGAGGACCCTTCTCACTCTCTGGTCTTTAGATGACATTGGTTCAGGCTCTGGTTCAGGAGGATCTTCCTGAGGGGTGGTGGTGGGCCTCAGGTCACCGTTCTCCTCCACCAGTCCCTCTGTGAGGGGTGACCAGTCACCTCTGATGGGGTCAGTCATGGTCGTCGCTGTCACCATGGTTACAGCGCTCGCTACAGGCGGAGCATGGATCTGCGCAGTAACTTTAATGGCCCGGCTGGTGCTGGGCTGTGGTGTGGCAGGTCGCGTGTGGGAGGAGGCTGGCTGCAACACCTCCACCGGAGGTTCGACAGGGTCGGGTTGTATCAGGTCCTCCCTCGCCTCTGGTTGTCGTCTCGGCTTGCCGGCTGTATGGTCCCGCTCTGCCGATCTGGTGTCTGCCAGCCTAGCTACGATGACTGCCTCGGTCTGTTCTAGCGACTCAGGCTGGAGGCGGCGGCCCAGGTTGCGTTTGGCCCAGGATGTCGCCACTTCAAAGGGTCCCCTCCAGTCCTGCTTAGGGAACTCAAAAAGGCTTTTTAATTCCTCCTCCATCGCCTCAGAATAATGTTCACGGAGGATTGAAACAGTGTTGTGCGCCCAGTTTTGAGCATTACCCTCAATCAGCGCCTGTGTCCGTTCATTTGGGACGGCCGGCTTAACAACAGTCATCAAGTTCTGGGCTATTTTATTCAAAGAGGGCGGGTATGCATCCCTTGAGACATTTTTAAGGTGGTGGACTGATTTAATGAGTCTATGAATAATACGCACTTTGATAGAAAAGTCTGGGTCATCAGACGGTATTTTGTTCGTGGGAGGCTCAGATCGCTCGGATCTGGCGTGTTTCACATACCGTCTATTCTGGGCTGGTCTCTGTTCAAAACGCCGCTCTCGGTGACGGGCAGTATGGTGGTCCGCAGTCGTTCGCCATCTCTGCTGGTTTGGCTGCCATGTGTGCGGGATTTCTCTCACCTCCCGGTGGTCCCGTCCTCTCACTACCGATGCGTAGGTCCGGCGCCCATTGCGGGACGGGTAGCTGGTCCGTCGGGGTGACCTCCGGTCGCTCGTGAAGTAGCGATCTCCCCGTGTGTCCTGGGCTCGCCCCCGTTCAAACCGCTGCTCTCGTTCAGTCCGATCTCTGTGTTGGGCAGCATAGCGATCCTCAGTCGGCCGTTCTCTCCGCTGGTTGTGCTGCCATACGTGCGGGATTTCTCTCTCATCCCGGTAGTCACGTCCTCTCACCACCGATGCGTAGGTCCGGCGTCTGTTGCGGGACGGGTAGCTGGTACGCCGGGGTGATCTCCGGTCGCTCGCAAAGCCGCGATCTCCTCTCCGGTTTCCACGTCGTCGGACGGTGGTCCACCGGTCCTCTGCTGTAAACGTGGGCATGTTTGCGGTCTCACTCGTGGCTTTAACTTAACTAACTGGTCACTTGTGACTGTGCTAGCAATGTTAAGCAGCTGTGCGCAAACTGATGACACTCACGTTTAACTTAGTACATCAACTAGGAGCTTTATTTTCGCTCAGTACAAAAGTTCAAAAGTGAACAAATATACATAAAAGTAAGCCAATAACGCGACGTTTCGGTTCGCATGAACCTTCTTCAGGCTGGCTTACTAGAAGAATGAATACAGCATAACAAAATCTCAGTTATGTTCTGTGTGTACACTGCGCAAGTCCAAATTCAAACTTTGCGGGTCTCCTCGACCAATGAGAAGAGCATCTGCTCCATGAGTCAGAGGTCCCTTTAAAGTTTAAATTGATTGGATGCTTACTTGTTTGCAGTGTTCAGGAGCATTTTGGCCCACCGTAATTTGTGAAGAGGAATACAGTTTTCACAAAACATTACTCTCCATATGAGAGTTAAATAAAAATCATCACAAACAAAATGGCGTTGATGATATATACAATCAAACAATATGTACACCGGATGACAGTAATCTGTGTATAGAAATATACAGTTTCCACATAAAGTCTTTCTCCATATGAGAGTTAAAAGAACAGTATCACAATTCGAATTATGTTGATAATATGTACAGTTATTGAATATACACACATATACAGTGCTTTGTGTAAGGACAGAGGGCTCCAGGAGTGGGTGGACAAGGGGCGCAGGCCGGTTAGGAGAGGGTAAGGTGGGGGCCCGATTGGGTCCCAATGCACAGGCCATCCTTGCTCCCGGCTCAAGGAACCATGTCCCCGATTTGGTGCCCTGAAAAGGGATTGTTTTAGCATCCTGAGCATGAGGCCTCCAGATGGGGAGGGAGGGGAGGAGGGAGGGAGGGAGAGCGAGAGAAAAGGGTGAGGGAGAGGGAGAACGGGGAGGGAGGGGGGGGGGGGGGAAGGAGAGGAGGGTTTTTGGGGTCAAGGGTCAAACCAATATGGGGTTCAAGGTGGTTAGGGTCAGGATTGAATTCAGGGCTGGGCATCAAAGATGAGGTTAAATCCAGCGCAGGTTTCGAGCCGGTTAAGGTTAGGATAAAACCTCATGGTCAGGGTGCTTCAGCAAATATATACAGAGACCGGTGGAATGATGATAACAGCAATAATGATGATGAGTATAACAAGCATGGCAACAAGCATAGCAACAACAAGACACTAATAAACAACAATTATGTACACTGTGTGGATTTTATGTCCCTTTAAAAACTTTTTTCATTTAACCCCTTAGGGTGTACAGTGTCTAATTTGGCAATCCAGCCTCTTTCAGCCTTCCTCCTCTGCTGAGCTGTCCATCTGGGGTTTGCCTGTATCACTGTTGCTTTGACCGATTTCCAGCCGTGTGACAGGAAGTGTTTCACCAAATGTGTGTGTGTGTTCCTTTTCCTTAACACATTGTACCTGTGCTGGGTGAATCTGGTCAGAAGTGTGTTGCCTGTCTCACCAACATATTGGATGCCACATTGGCTGCAAGTAATCACATAAATACAGTTCCTGGAGCGTGGGGTACCGTTACATTGTGAGTGGAATACATTTCCATTTGAGAAGCTGCGCAGCCATGTTTGGTGCTTAAAAAATTGCCCCTGGTCTCTGAGTTTGGGCTCAGAGAGAGGTGAAAGTTTTGCCTTAATGAGGAAATCCCTCAGGTTTTTATTCCTCTTAAAGGCCGCTATCACCTTATGATCACCCAGTAATTGGGTTTTCTGGACAAGATCTTGAAAGTTGTTCTTAATCACTCTGATCAGTTTACATGTTGATGGGGCATATGTCACAATCACTGGTAGGATAGGGGTCAGATCAATAGGTTTGGTCTGTAGGAATGATTTAAAACATTTCCTAAGGAAAGAACGACAGTACCCCCTAGTGGCGAGAGCTGCAAATAGAATTTTGGTCGCTGCTCTGAAATCACTCCGCTGGGTGCAGATTCTGTGGAATCGCAATAATTGGGACTTAATTAGACCAGCAAAGGTATGTTTCGGGTGGAAGCTTGTTTTATATAACAATGCATGCGTGTCCGTGGGTTTGAAAAACACTTTAATGTCCAATTTGTGGGTCTGTGAAAAATTTGGGCCTTTAAAGGTGGTTGTGTCCAAGAAGTCAATTGTAGAGTCGCTAATTGTGGATTTAAGTTTAATTGAGTCATTGTGATCATTCAGAGTGGTTAGAAACGTTTCAAAATCTTGTTCAGAATGAGGCCATACTCCCCAGATGTCATCAAGAAACCTGTAATAATACAGCGGTTTTTTATTACATTTTGCCAGGGCTGCAGTTTCCCATTCAGCCATGAATATGTTGGCGTATGCTGGGGCAAATTTCTTACCCATGGCTGTCCCTTTTATTTGTAAGAAGTAGTCCCCGTTGAACTCAAAGTCATTTCTTGTCAGATTGATTTCCAATAATTGCAATAATTCTTTTTCTGGCCTTTTCTTTTCTGGATATTTGTGGAAAATATTCCTAATGGAGTTCATTCCCTCCTTAATATCAATATTGGTATAAAGGCTGTCAATGTCAATCGAGAAAAGAAATGAGTTTGGGGGTACCTCTGCCTGTTTCACCTTCTCCACAAAGTCATATGTGTCTTTAATATAACTGTCATGCTTTGTGGACAAGGGGTTCAGGAAAAAGTCCAGATATTCTGCTGTGTGGTATGTTTCACTTTCACAATCAGATACAATGGGACGCCCGGGAGGCACCTGGAATGGTACAGACCACTTTGCCGGGTCTTTGTGGATTTTGGGAAGCAAATAAAACAGCCTTCCTCTTGGCTCAGAGGAGCCCAATAAATAGTTTTTCTGTTTCATATTAATGAATTTCTTTTGATAAAGATTATTAATTATTTTCTCCACAATAGGCAGTGTGTCCAAATAGATGGGTTTCTTCAATTTTGAGTAGTATGTTGTATCATTTAGTTGTCTGTAGCCCTCCTGTAAATATTGATCTCTGTCCAGGATGACCACAGCACTTCCTTTGTCTGCCGGTTTTATAATTATTTGTTTATTTTCTCTTAGTTCTTTTAGAGCTTTGGTTTCTTCTCCCTTTAAGTTAGGTTTGATGCGGTCAATGTGGAAATGATTATCAAAATATTCATAATCAGCTTTCACCAAGGTGGACACCTCATGTGGAAGCTGACCCAAGGGAGGAGACCAATTAGATTTGGGAGTGAAGGGTTGGATTTCTGTGTCAGATTTATCTCCATAATGTATAGCCAATTTGACCCTTCTGTGATATTGTTGAATGTCGTATCTACATTGTAATAGGAAATTTTTATTGTGGCCCTTTGTGGGAATAAAATTAAGGCCCCTACTTAAAAGGGTCCGCTGAGCAGTGGAAGGCTGAAAGTGTTTAGATAAATTGATGACACTGTTGCAATTGACATCACTTACCCCCTCCCTGTTAGCTGGGTTCACGGGGATACAACATTTACATAGTTGCTCCAATGCTCCAACATACACATCGCTGTCTTATCAGTCCAATGGATATTGTCCTTTTCTGTGTGGAACATTGAATCAGGAAGAGTGGGTATGTGTTCGTCCAGACCTGCAATAAAAGTGTTCAAATGTAGCAGTGTTTCCTGCTCATTCCGGGGCAGAGTTGAGGAAAAGTTAATAGCTGGAATGTAGATGTCGGCCTCAGGAAATCTTTCCTGGGCTGTCTGCAGTGCCTTTTTCAGCTCTGTGACCGGTGTGTCTTTGTCTCTTTGTGACCTATTGTTTAGGCCAAAAGATAACACCAGTGTTTCCAAATCTTCGTCGCAGGTCGCTTTTTCCAAAAGGGCTTGTGCGTGGCACCATTTCGCCCCGGGAAAACTGTCAATTTGTATTCCTGGTGCTGAAAAGGATGGGAGTTTACACACATTTGAGTCACCCATGATGAGTGATGTTTCTCTGATGTGAAGACTCCAGTCTTCCAGTTTCTTCTGCGTGTTCGGGTGTCTTGTTGGAGGGTGCGTTTGCTGAATGGGTGTACCTGGTGAAGAGGGAGGAGACAAGGAGGATTCCTCAATTCTCCTCGTTTGGAGGCGGGTCTGCACGCAGGATTTCAGTTTATCCTGAGTGGTGCGTGGCAGGCTGGAGCGTGAAGCTGTCGGGGATTTGGGCGCTGTTCTTCTGCCTCCCTTGGATTTGGTGGGGGTGGATTCCCCCTGTGTGAGGTCCATTACCTCGATCTCCATGTTCTCAGAAGGCTGTGGAGGCTGAGTGGGTGGAGGTGACTTCTCCCCAGTGGGGGTCACGTGGAGAGCGTCGAGGACCCTTCTCACTCTCTGGTCTTTAGATGACATTGGTTCAGGCTCTGGTTCAGGAGGATCTTCCTGAGGGGTGGTGGTGGGCCTCAGGTCACCGTTCTCCTCCACCAGTCCCTCTGTGAGGGGTGACCAGTCACCTCTGATGGGGTCAGTCATGGTCGTCGCTGTCACCATGGTTACAGCGCTCGCTACAGGCGGAGCATGGATCTGCGCAGTAACTTTAATGGCCCGGCTGGTGCTGGGCTGTGGTGTGGCAGGTCGCGTGTGGGAGGAGGCTGGCTGCAACACCTCCACCGGAGGTTCGACAGGGTCGGGTTGTATCAGGTCCTCCCTCGCCTCTGGTTGTCGTCTCGGCTTGCCGGCTGTATGGTCCCGCTCTGCCGATCTGGTGTCTGCCAGCCTAGCTACGATGACTGCCTCGGTCTGTTCTAGCGACTCAGGCTGGAGGCGGCGGCCCAGGTTGCGTTTGGCCCAGGATGTCGCCACTTCAAAGGGTCCCCTCCAGTCCTGCTTAGGGAACTCAAAAAGGCTTTTTAATTCCTCCTCCATCGCCTCAGAATAATGTTCACGGAGGATTGAAACAGTGTTGTGCGCCCAGTTTTGAGCATTACCCTCAATCAGCGCCTGTGTCCGTTCATTTGGGACGGCCGGCTTAACAACAGTCATCAAGTTCTGGGCTATTTTATTCAAAGAGGGCGGGTATGCATCCCTTGAGACATTTTTAAGGTGGTGGACTGATTTAATGAGTCTATGAATAATACGCACTTTGATAGAAAAGTCTGGGTCATCAGACGGTATTTTGTTCGTGGGAGGCTCAGATCGCTCGGATCTGGCGTGTTTCACATACCGTCTATTCTGGGCTGGTCTCTGTTCAAAACGCCGCTCTCGGTGACGGGCAGTATGGTGGTCCGCAGTCGTTCGCCATCTCTGCTGGTTTGGCTGCCATGTGTGCGGGATTTCTCTCACCTCCCGGTGGTCCCGTCCTCTCACTACCGATGCGTAGGTCCGGCGCCCATTGCGGGACGGGTAGCTGGTCCGTCGGGGTGACCTCCGGTCGCTCGTGAAGTAGCGATCTCCCCGTGTGTCCTGGGCTCGCCCCCGTTCAAACCGCTGCTCTCGTTCAGTCCGATCTCTGTGTTGGGCAGCATAGCGATCCTCAGTCGGCCGTTCTCTCCGCTGGTTGTGCTGCCATACGTGCGGGATTTCTCTCTCATCCCGGTAGTCACGTCCTCTCACCACCGATGCGTAGGTCCGGCGTCTGTTGCGGGACGGGTAGCTGGTACGCCGGGGTGATCTCCGGTCGCTCGCAAAGCCGCGATCTCCTCTCCGGTTTCCACGTCGTCGGACGGTGGTCCACCGGTCCTCTGCTGTAAACGTGGGCATGTTTGCGGTCTCACTCGTGGCTTTAACTTAACTAACTGGTCACTTGTGACTGTGCTAGCAATGTTAAGCAGCTGTGCGCAAACTGATGACACTCACGTTTAACTTAGTACATCAACTAGGAGCTTTATTTTCGCTCAGTACAAAAGTTCAAAAGTGAACAAATATACATAAAAGTAAGCCAATAACGCGACGTTTCGGTTCGCATGAACCTTCTTCAGGCTGGCTTACTAGAAGAATGAATACAGCATAACAAAATCTCAGTTATGTTCTGTGTGTACACTGCGCAAGTCCAAATTCAAACTTTGCGGGTCTCCTCGACCAATGAGAAGAGCATCTGCTCCATGAGTCAGAGGTCCCTTTAAAGTTTAAATTGATTGGATGCTTACTTGTTTGCAGTGTTCAGGAGCATTTTGGCCCACCGTAATTTGTGAAGAGGAATACAGTTTTCACAAAACATTACTCTCCATATGAGAGTTAAATAAAAATCATCACAAACAAAATGGCGTTGATGATATATACAATCAAACAATATGTACACCGGATGACAGTAATCTGTGTATAGAAATATACAGTTTCCACATAAAGTCTTTCTCCATATGAGAGTTAAAAGAACAGTATCACAATTCGAATTATGTTGATAATATGTACAGTTATTGAATATACACACATATATACAGTGCTTTGTGTAAGGACAGAGGGCTCCAGGAGTGGGTGGACAAGGGGCGCAGGCCGGTTAGGAGAGGGTAAGGTGGGGGCCCGATTGGGTCCCAATGCACAGGCCATCCTTGCTCCCGGCTCAAGGAACCATGTCCCCGATTTGGTGCCCTGAAAAGGGATTGTTTTAGCATCCTGAGCATGAGGCCTCCAGATGGGGAGGGAGGGGAGGAGGGAGGGAGGGAGAGCGAGAGAAAAGGGTGAGGGAGAGGGAGAACGGGGAGGGAGGGGGGGGGGGGGGGGAAGGAGAGGAGGGTTTTTGGGGTCAAGGGTCAAACCAATATGGGGTTCAAGGTGGTTAGGGTCAGGATTGAATTCAGGGCTGGGCATCAAAGATGAGGTTAAATCCAGCGCAGGTTTCGAGCCGGTTAAGGTTAGGATAAAACCTCATGGTCAGGGTGCTTCAGCAAATATATACAGAGACCGGTGGAATGATGATAACAGCAATAATGATGATGAGTATAACAAGCATGGCAACAAGCATAGCAACAACAAGACACTAATAAACAACAATTATGTACACTGTGTGGATTTTATGTCCCTTTAAAAACTTTTTTCATTTAACCCCTTAGGGTGTACAGTGTCTAATTTGGCAATCCAGCCTCTTTCAGCCTTCCTCCTCTGCTGAGCTGTCCATCTGGGGTTTGCCTGTATCACTGTTGCTTTGACCGATTTCCAGCCGTGTGACAGGAAGTGTTTCACCAAATGTGTGTGTGTGTTCCTTTTCCTTAACACATTGTACCTGTGCTGGGTGAATCTGGTCAGAAGTGTGTTGCCTGTCTCACCAACATATTGGATGCCACATTGGCTGCAAGTAATCACATAAATACAGTTCCTGGAGCGTGGGGTACCGTTACATTGTGAGTGGAATACATTTCCATTTGAGAAGCTGCGCAGCCATGTTTGGTGCTTAAAAAATTGCCCCTGGTCTCTGAGTTTGGGCTCAGAGAGAGGTGAAAGTTTTGCCTTAATGAGGAAATCCCTCAGGTTTTTATTCCTCTTAAAGGCCGCTATCACCTTATGATCACCCAGTAATTGGGTTTTCTGGACAAGATCTTGAAAGTTGTTCTTAATCACTCTGATCAGTTTACATGTTGATGGGGCATATGTCACAATCACTGGTAGGATAGGGGTCAGATCAATAGGTTTGGTCTGTAGGAATGATTTAAAACATTTCCTAAGGAAAGAACGACAGTACCCCCTAGTGGCGAGAGCTGCAAATAGAATTTTGGTCGCTGCTCTGAAATCACTCCGCTGGGTGCAGATTCTGTGGAATCGCAATAATTGGGACTTAATTAGACCAGCAAAGGTATGTTTCGGGTGGAAGCTTGTTTTATATAACAATGCATGCGTGTCCGTGGGTTTGAAAAACACTTTAATGTCCAATTTGTGGGTCTGTGAAAAATTTGGGCCTTTAAAGGTGGTTGTGTCCAAGAAGTCAATTGTAGAGTCGCTAATTGTGGATTTAAGTTTAATTGAGTCATTGTGATCATTCAGAGTGGTTAGAAACGTTTCAAAATCTTGTTCAGAATGAGGCCATACTCCCCAGATGTCATCAAGAAACCTGTAATAATACAGCGGTTTTTTATTACATTTTGCCAGGGCTGCAGTTTCCCATTCAGCCATGAATATGTTGGCGTATGCTGGGGCAAATTTCTTACCCATGGCTGTCCCTTTTATTTGTAAGAAGTAGTCCCCGTTGAACTCAAAGTCATTTCTTGTCAGATTGATTTCCAATAATTGCAATAATTCTTTTTCTGGCCTTTTCTTTTCTGGATATTTGTGGAAAATATTCCTAATGGAGTTCATTCCCTCCTTAATATCAATATTGGTATAAAGGCTGTCAATGTCAATCGAGAAAAGAAATGAGTTTGGGGGTACCTCTGCCTGTTTCACCTTCTCCACAAAGTCATATGTGTCTTTAATATAACTGTCATGCTTTGTGGACAAGGGGTTCAGGAAAAAGTCCAGATATTCTGCTGTGTGGTATGTTTCACTTTCACAATCAGATACAATGGGACGCCCGGGAGGCACCTGGAATGGTACAGACCACTTTGCCGGGTCTTTGTGGATTTTGGGAAGCAAATAAAACAGCCTTCCTCTTGGCTCAGAGGAGCCCAATAAATAGTTTTTCTGTTTCATATTAATGAATTTCTTTTGATAAAGATTATTAATTATTTTCTCCACAATAGGCAGTGTGTCCAAATAGATGGGTTTCTTCAATTTTGAGTAGTATGTTGTATCATTTAGTTGTCTGTAGCCCTCCTGTAAATATTGATCTCTGTCCAGGATGACCACAGCACTTCCTTTGTCTGCCGGTTTTATAATTATTTGTTTATTTTCTCTTAGTTCTTTTAGAGCTTTGGTTTCTTCTCCCTTTAAGTTAGGTTTGATGCGGTCAATGTGGAAATGATTATCAAAATATTCATAATCAGCTTTCACCAAGGTGGACACCTCATGTGGAAGCTGACCCAAGGGAGGAGACCAATTAGATTTGGGAGTGAAGGGTTGGATTTCTGTGTCAGATTTATCTCCATAATGTATAGCCAATTTGACCCTTCTGTGATATTGTTGAATGTCGTATCTACATTGTAATAGGAAATTTTTATTGTGGCCCTTTGTGGGAATAAAATTAAGGCCCCTACTTAAAAGGGTCCGCTGAGCAGTGGAAGGCTGAAAGTGTTTAGATAAATTGATGACACTGTTGCAATTGACATCACTTACCCCCTCCCTGTTAGCTGGGTTCACGGGGATACAACATTTACATAGTTGCTCCAATGCTCCAACATACACATCGCTGTCTTATCAGTCCAATGGATATTGTCCTTTTCTGTGTGGAACATTGAATCAGGAAGAGTGGGTATGTGTTCGTCCAGACCTGCAATAAAAGTGTTCAAATGTAGCAGTGTTTCCTGCTCATTCCGGGGCAGAGTTGAGGAAAAGTTAATAGCTGGAATGTAGATGTCGGCCTCAGGAAATCTTTCCTGGGCTGTCTGCAGTGCCTTTTTCAGCTCTGTGACCGGTGTGTCTTTGTCTCTTTGTGACCTATTGTTTAGGCCAAAAGATAACACCAGTGTTTCCAAATCTTCGTCGCAGGTCGCTTTTTCCAAAAGGGCTTGTGCGTGGCACCATTTCGCCCCGGGAAAACTGTCAATTTGTATTCCTGGTGCTGAAAAGGATGGGAGTTTACACACATTTGAGTCACCCATGATGAGTGATGTTTCTCTGATGTGAAGACTCCAGTCTTCCAGTTTCTTCTGCGTGTTCGGGTGTCTTGTTGGAGGGTGCGTTTGCTGAATGGGTGTACCTGGTGAAGAGGGAGGAGACAAGGAGGATTCCTCAATTCTCCTCGTTTGGAGGCGGGTCTGCACGCAGGATTTCAGTTTATCCTGAGTGGTGCGTGGCAGGCTGGAGCGTGAAGCTGTCGGGGATTTGGGCGCTGTTCTTCTGCCTCCCTTGGATTTGGTGGGGGTGGATTCCCCCTGTGTGAGGTCCATTACCTCGATCTCCATGTTCTCAGAAGGCTGTGGAGGCTGAGTGGGTGGAGGTGACTTCTCCCCAGTGGGGGTCACGTGGAGAGCGTCGAGGACCCTTCTCACTCTCTGGTCTTTAGATGACATTGGTTCAGGCTCTGGTTCAGGAGGATCTTCCTGAGGGGTGGTGGTGGGCCTCAGGTCACCGTTCTCCTCCACCAGTCCCTCTGTGAGGGGTGACCAGTCACCTCTGATGGGGTCAGTCATGGTCGTCGCTGTCACCATGGTTACAGCGCTCGCTACAGGCGGAGCATGGATCTGCGCAGTAACTTTAATGGCCCGGCTGGTGCTGGGCTGTGGTGTGGCAGGTCGCGTGTGGGAGGAGGCTGGCTGCAACACCTCCACCGGAGGTTCGACAGGGTCGGGTTGTATCAGGTCCTCCCTCGCCTCTGGTTGTCGTCTCGGCTTGCCGGCTGTATGGTCCCGCTCTGCCGATCTGGTGTCTGCCAGCCTAGCTACGATGACTGCCTCGGTCTGTTCTAGCGACTCAGGCTGGAGGCGGCGGCCCAGGTTGCGTTTGGCCCAGGATGTCGCCACTTCAAAGGGTCCCCTCCAGTCCTGCTTAGGGAACTCAAAAAGGCTTTTTAATTCCTCCTCCATCGCCTCAGAATAATGTTCACGGAGGATTGAAACAGTGTTGTGCGCCCAGTTTTGAGCATTACCCTCAATCAGCGCCTGTGTCCGTTCATTTGGGACGGCCGGCTTAACAACAGTCATCAAGTTCTGGGCTATTTTATTCAAAGAGGGCGGGTATGCATCCCTTGAGACATTTTTAAGGTGGTGGACTGATTTAATGAGTCTATGAATAATACGCACTTTGATAGAAAAGTCTGGGTCATCAGACGGTATTTTGTTCGTGGGAGGCTCAGATCGCTCGGATCTGGCGTGTTTCACATACCGTCTATTCTGGGCTGGTCTCTGTTCAAAACGCCGCTCTCGGTGACGGGCAGTATGGTGGTCCGCAGTCGTTCGCCATCTCTGCTGGTTTGGCTGCCATGTGTGCGGGATTTCTCTCACCTCCCGGTGGTCCCGTCCTCTCACTACCGATGCGTAGGTCCGGCGCCCATTGCGGGACGGGTAGCTGGTCCGTCGGGGTGACCTCCGGTCGCTCGTGAAGTAGCGATCTCCCCGTGTGTCCTGGGCTCGCCCCCGTTCAAACCGCTGCTCTCGTTCAGTCCGATCTCTGTGTTGGGCAGCATAGCGATCCTCAGTCGGCCGTTCTCTCCGCTGGTTGTGCTGCCATACGTGCGGGATTTCTCTCTCATCCCGGTAGTCACGTCCTCTCACCACCGATGCGTAGGTCCGGCGTCTGTTGCGGGACGGGTAGCTGGTACGCCGGGGTGATCTCCGGTCGCTCGCAAAGCCGCGATCTCCTCTCCGGTTTCCACGTCGTCGGACGGTGGTCCACCGGTCCTCTGCTGTAAACGTGGGCATGTTTGCGGTCTCACTCGTGGCTTTAACTTAACTAACTGGTCACTTGTGACTGTGCTAGCAATGTTAAGCAGCTGTGCGCAAACTGATGACACTCACGTTTAACTTAGTACATCAACTAGGAGCTTTATTTTCGCTCAGTACAAAAGTTCAAAAGTGAACAAATATACATAAAAGTAAGCCAATAACGCGACGTTTCGGTTCGCATGAACCTTCTTCAGGCTGGCTTACTAGAAGAATGAATACAGCATAACAAAATCTCAGTTATGTTCTGTGTGTACACTGCGCAAGTCCAAATTCAAACTTTGCGGGTCTCCTCGACCAATGAGAAGAGCATCTGCTCCATGAGTCAGAGGTCCCTTTAAGTTTAAATTGATTGGATGCTTACTTGTTTGCAGTGTTCAGGAGCATTTTGGCCCACCGTAATTTGTGAAGAGGAATACAGTTTTCACAAAACATTACTCTCCATATGAGAGTTAAATAAAAATCATCACAAACAAAATGGCGTTGATGATATATACAATCAAACAATATGTACACCGGATGACAGTAATCTGTGTATAGAAATATACAGTTTCCACATAAAGTCTTTCTCCATATGAGAGTTAAAAGAACAGTATCACAATTCGAATTATGTTGATAATATGTACAGTTATTGAATATACACACATATATACAGTGCTTTGTGTAAGGACAGAGGGCTCCAGGAGTGGGTGGACAAGGGGCGCAGGCCGGTTAGGAGAGGGTAAGGTGGGGGCCCGATTGGGTCCCAATGCACAGGCCATCCTTGCTCCCGGCTCAAGGGAACCATGTCCCCGATTTGGTGCCCTGAAAAGGATTGTTTTAGCATCCTGAGCATGAGGCCTCCAGATGGGGAGGGAGGGGAGGAGGGAGGGAGGGAGAGCGAGAGAAAAGGGTGAGGGAGAGGGAGAACGGGGAGGGAGGGGGGGGGGGGGGGAAGGAGAGGAGGGTTTTTGGGGTCAAGGGTCAAACCAATATGGGGTTCAAGGTGGTTAGGGTCAGGATTGAATTCAGGGCTGGGCATCAAAGATGAGGTTAAATCCAGCGCAGGTTTCGAGCCGGTTAAGGTTAGGATAAAACCTCATGGTCAGGGTGCTTCAGCAAATATATACAGAGACCGGTGGAATGATGATAACAGCAATAATGATGATGAGTATAACAAGCATGGCAACAAGCATAGCAACAACAAGACACTAATAAACAACAATTATGTACACTGTGTGGATTTTATGTCCCTTTAAAAACTTTTTTCATTTAACCCCTTAGGGTGTACAGTGTCTAATTTGGCAATCCAGCCTCTTTCAGCCTTCCTCCTCTGCTGAGCTGTCCATCTGGGGTTTGCCTGTATCACTGTTGCTTTGACCGATTTCCAGCCGTGTGACAGGAAGTGTTTCACCAAATGTGTGTGTGTGTTCCTTTTCCTTAACACATTGTACCTGTGCTGGGTGAATCTGGTCAGAAGTGTGTTGCCTGTCTCACCAACATATTGGATGCCACATGGCTGCAAGTAATCACATAAATACAGTTCCTGGAGCGTGGGGTACCGTTACATTGTGAGTGGAATACATTTCCATTTGAGAAGCTGCGCAGCCATGTTTGGTGCTTAAAAAATTGCCCCTGGTCTCTGAGTTTGGGCTCAGAGAGAGGTGAAAGTTTTGCCTTAATGAGGAAATCCCTCAGGTTTTTATTCCTCTTAAAGGCCGCTATCACCTTATGATCACCCAGTAATTGGGTTTTCTGGACAAGATCTTGAAAGTTGTTCTTAATCACTCTGATCAGTTTACATGTTGATGGGGCATATGTCACAATCACTGGTAGGATAGGGGTCAGATCAATAGGTTTGGTCTGTAGGAATGATTTAAAACATTTCCTAAGGAAAGAACGACAGTACCCCCTAGTGGCGAGAGCTGCAAATAGAATTTTGGTCGCTGCTCTGAAATCACTCCGCTGGGTGCAGATTCTGTGGAATCGCAATAATTGGGACTTAATTAGACCAGCAAAGGTATGTTTCGGGTGGAAGCTTGTTTTATATACAATGCATGCGTGTCCGTGGGTTTGAAAAACACTTTAATGTCCAATTTGTGGGTCTGTGAAAAATTTGGGCCTTTAAAGGTGGTTGTGTCCAAGAAGTCATTGTAGAGTCGCTAATTGTGGATTTAAGTTTAATTGAGTCATTGTGATCATTCAGAGTGGTTAGAAACGTTTCAAAATCTTGTTCAGAATGAGGCCATACTCCCCAGATGTCATCAAGAAACCTGTAATAATACAGCGGTTTTTTATTACATTTTTGCCAGGGCTGCAGTTTCCCCATTCAGCCATGAATATGTTGGCGTATGCTGGGCAAATTTCTTACCCATGGCTGTCCCTTTTATTTGTAAGAAGTAGTCCCCGTTGAACTCAAAGTCATTTCTTGTCAGATTGATTTCCAATAATTGCAATAATTCTTTTTCTGGCCTTTTCTTTTCTGGATATTTGTGGAAAATATTCCTAATGGAGTTCATTCCCTCCTTAATATCAATATTGGTATAAAAGGCTGTCAATGTCAATCGAGAAAAGAAATGAGTTTGGGGGTACCTCTGCCTGTTTCACCTTCTCCACAAAGTCATATGTGTCTTTAATATAACTGTCATGCTTTGTGGACAAGGGGTTCAGGAAAAAGTCCAGATATTCTGCTGTGTGGTATGTTTCACTTTCACAATCAGATACAATGGGACGCCCGGGAGGCACCTGGAATGGTACAGACCACTTTGCCGGGTCTTTGTGGATTTTGGGAAGCAAATAAAACAGCCTTCCTCTTGGCTCAGAGGAGCCCAATAAAATAGTTTTTCTGTTTCATATTAATGAATTTCTTTTGATAAAGATTATTAATTATTTTCTCCACAATAGGCAGTGTGTCCAAATAGATGGGTTTCTTCAATTTTGAGTAGTATGTTGTATCATTTAGTTGTCTGTAGCCCTCCTGTAAATATTGATCTCTGTCCAGGATGACCACAGCACTTCCTTTGTCTGCCGGTTTTATAATTATTTGTTTATTTTCTCTTAGTTCTTTTAGAGCTTTGGTTTCTTCTCCCTTAAGTTAGGTTTGATGCGGTCAATGTGGAAATGATTATCAAAATATTCATAATCAGCTTTCACCAAGGTGGACACCTCATGTGGAAGCTGACCCAAGGGAGGAGACCAATTAGATTTGGAGTGAAGGGTTGGATTTCTGTGTCAGATTTATCTCCATATGTATAGCCAATTGACCCTTCTGTGATATTGTTGAATGTCGTATCTACATTGTAATAGGAAATTTTTATTGTGGCCCTTTAT
>NW_028234342.1:111928-141549 GCF_057382095.1 Aulonocara sp. 'chitande type north' Nkhata Bay | reverse complement strand
CACATTGTACCTGTGCTGGGTGAATCTGGTCAGAAGTGTGTTGCCTGTCTCACCAACATATTGGATGCCACATTGGCTGCAAGTAATCACATAAATACAGTTCCTGGAGCGTGGGGTACCGTTACATTGTGAGTGGAATACATTTCCATTTGAGAAGCTGCGCAGCCATGTTTGGTGCTTAAAAAATTGCCCCTGGTCTCTGAGTTTGGGCTCAGAGAGAGGTGAAAGTTTTGCCTTAATGAGGAAATCCCTCAGGTTTTTATTCCTCTTAAAGGCCGCTATCACCTTATGATCACCCAGTAATTGGGTTTTCTGGACAAGATCTTGAAAGTTGTTCTTAATCACTCTGATCAGTTTACATGTTGATGGGGCATATGTCACAATCACTGGTAGGATAGGGGTCAGATCAATAGGTTTGGTCTGTAGGAATGATTTAAAACATTTCCTAAGGAAAGAACGACAGTACCCCCTAGTGGCGAGAGCTGCAAATAGAATTTTGGTCGCTGCTCTGAAATCACTCCGCTGGGTGCAGATTCTGTGGAATCGCAATAATTGGGACTTAATTAGACCAGCAAAGGTATGTTTCGGGTGGAAGCTTGTTTTATATAACAATGCATGCGTGTCCGTGGGTTTGAAAAACACTTTAATGTCCAATTTGTGGGTCTGTGAAAAATTTGGGCCTTTAAAGGTGGTTGTGTCCAAGAAGTCAATTGTAGAGTCGCTAATTGTGGATTTAAGTTTAATTGAGTCATTGTGATCATTCAGAGTGGTTAGAAACGTTTCAAAATCTTGTTCAGAATGAGGCCATACTCCCCAGATGTCATCAAGAAACCTGTAATAATACAGCGGTTTTTTATTACATTTTGCCAGGGCTGCAGTTTCCCATTCAGCCATGAATATGTTGGCGTATGCTGGGGCAAATTTCTTACCCATGGCTGTCCCTTTTATTTGTAAGAAGTAGTCCCCGTTGAACTCAAAGTCATTTCTTGTCAGATTGATTTCCAATAATTGCAATAATTCTTTTTCTGGCCTTTTCTTTTCTGGATATTTGTGGAAAATATTCCTAATGGAGTTCATTCCCTCCTTAATATCAATATTGGTATAAAGGCTGTCAATGTCAATCGAGAAAAGAAATGAGTTTGGGGGTACCTCTGCCTGTTTCACCTTCTCCACAAAGTCATATGTGTCTTTAATATAACTGTCATGCTTTGTGGACAAGGGGTTCAGGAAAAAGTCCAGATATTCTGCTGTGTGGTATGTTTCACTTTCACAATCAGATACAATGGGACGCCCGGGAGGCACCTGGAATGGTACAGACCACTTTGCCGGGTCTTTGTGGATTTTGGGGAAGCAAATAAAACAGCCTTCCTCTTGGCTCAGAGGAGCCCAATAAATAGTTTTTCTGTTTCATATTAATGAATTTCTTTTGATAAAGATTATTAATTATTTTCTCCACAATAGGCAGTGTGTCCAAATAGATGGGTTTCTTCAATTTTGAGTAGTATGTTGTATCATTTAGTTGTCTGTAGCCCTCCTGTAAATATTGATCTCTGTCCAGGATGACCACAGCACTTCCTTTGTCTGCCGGTTTTATAATTATTTGTTTATTTTCTCTTAGTTCTTTTAGAGCTTTGGTTTCTTCTCCCTTTAAGTTAGGTTTGATGCGGTCAATGTGGAAATGATTATCAAAATATTCATAATCAGCTTTCACCAAGGTGGACACCTCATGTGGAAGCTGACCCAAGGGAGGAGACCAATTAGATTTGGGAGTGAAGGGTTGGATTTCTGTGTCAGATTTATCTCCATAATGTATAGCCAATTTGACCCTTCTGTGATATTGTTGAATGTCGTATCTACATTGTAATAGGAAATTTTTATTGTGGCCCTTTGTGGGAATAAAATTAAGGCCCCTACTTAAAAGGGTCCGCTGAGCAGTGGAAGGCTGAAAGTGTTTAGATAAATTGATGACACTGTTGCAATTGACATCACTTACCCCCTCCCTGTTAGCTGGGTTCACGGGGATACAACATTTACATAGTTGCTCCAATGCTCCAACATACACATCGCTGTCTTATCAGTCCAATGGATATTGTCCTTTTCTGTGTGGAACATTGAATCAGGAAGAGTGGGTATGTGTTCGTCCAGACCTGCAATAAAAGTGTTCAAATGTAGCAGTGTTTCCTGCTCATTCCGGGGCAGAGTTGAGGAAAAGTTAATAGCTGGAATGTAGATGTCGGCCTCAGGAAATCTTTCCTGGGCTGTCTGCAGTGCCTTTTTCAGCTCTGTGACCGGTGTGTCTTTGTCTCTTTGTGACCTATTGTTTAGGCCAAAAGATAACACCAGTGTTTCCAAATCTTCGTCGCAGGTCGCTTTTTCCAAAAGGGCTTGTGCGTGGCACCATTTCGCCCCGGGAAAACTGTCAATTTGTATTCCTGGTGCTGAAAAGGATGGGAGTTTACACACATTTGAGTCACCCATGATGAGTGATGTTTCTCTGATGTGAAGACTCCAGTCTTCCAGTTTCTTCTGCGTGTTCGGGTGTCTTGTTGGAGGGTGCGTTTGCTGAATGGGTGTACCTGGTGAAGAGGGAGGAGACAAGGAGGATTCCTCAATTCTCCTCGTTTGGAGGCGGGTCTGCACGCAGGATTTCAGTTTATCCTGAGTGGTGCGTGGCAGGCTGGAGCGTGAAGCTGTCGGGGATTTGGGCGCTGTTCTTCTGCCTCCCTTGGATTTGGTGGGGGTGGATTCCCCCTGTGTGAGGTCCATTACCTCGATCTCCATGTTCTCAGAAGGCTGTGGAGGCTGAGTGGGTGGAGGTGACTTCTCCCCAGTGGGGGTCACGTGGAGAGCGTCGAGGACCCTTCTCACTCTCTGGTCTTTAGATGACATTGGTTCAGGCTCTGGTTCAGGAGGATCTTCCTGAGGGGTGGTGGTGGGCCTCAGGTCACCGTTCTCCTCCACCAGTCCCTCTGTGAGGGGTGACCAGTCACCTCTGATGGGGTCAGTCATGGTCGTCGCTGTCACCATGGTTACAGCGCTCGCTACAGGCGGAGCATGGATCTGCGCAGTAACTTTAATGGCCCGGCTGGTGCTGGGCTGTGGTGTGGCAGGTCGCGTGTGGGAGGAGGCTGGCTGCAACACCTCCACCGGAGGTTCGACAGGGTCGGGTTGTATCAGGTCCTCCCTCGCCTCTGGTTGTCGTCTCGGCTTGCCGGCTGTATGGTCCCGCTCTGCCGATCTGGTGTCTGCCAGCCTAGCTACGATGACTGCCTCGGTCTGTTCTAGCGACTCAGGCTGGAGGCGGCGGCCCAGGTTGCGTTTGGCCCAGGATGTCGCCACTTCAAAGGGTCCCCTCCAGTCCTGCTTAGGGAACTCAAAAAGGCTTTTTAATTCCTCCTCCATCGCCTCAGAATAATGTTCACGGAGGATTGAAACAGTGTTGTGCGCCCAGTTTTGAGCATTACCCTCAATCAGCGCCTGTGTCCGTTCATTTGGGACGGCCGGCTTAACAACAGTCATCAAGTTCTGGGCTATTTTATTCAAAGAGGGCGGGTATGCATCCCTTGAGACATTTTTAAGGTGGTGGACTGATTTAATGAGTCTATGAATAATACGCACTTTGATAGAAAAGTCTGGGTCATCAGACGGTATTTTGTTCGTGGGAGGCTCAGATCGCTCGGATCTGGCGTGTTTCACATACCGTCTATTCTGGGCTGGTCTCTGTTCAAAACGCCGCTCTCGGTGACGGGCAGTATGGTGGTCCGCAGTCGTTCGCCATCTCTGCTGGTTTGGCTGCCATGTGTGCGGGATTTCTCTCACCTCCCGGTGGTCCCGTCCTCTCACTACCGATGCGTAGGTCCGGCGCCCATTGCGGGACGGGTAGCTGGTCCGTCGGGGTGACCTCCGGTCGCTCGTGAAGTAGCGATCTCCCCGTGTGTCCTGGGCTCGCCCCCGTTCAAACCGCTGCTCTCGTTCAGTCCGATCTCTGTGTTGGGCAGCATAGCGATCCTCAGTCGGCCGTTCTCTCCGCTGGTTGTGCTGCCATACGTGCGGGATTTCTCTCTCATCCCGGTAGTCACGTCCTCTCACCACCGATGCGTAGGTCCGGCGTCTGTTGCGGGACGGGTAGCTGGTACGCCGGGGTGATCTCCGGTCGCTCGCAAAGCCGCGATCTCCTCTCCGGTTTCCACGTCGTCGGACGGTGGTCCACCGGTCCTCTGCTGTAAACGTGGGCATGTTTGCGGTCTCACTCGTGGCTTTAACTTAACTAACTGGTCACTTGTGACTGTGCTAGCAATGTTAAGCAGCTGTGCGCAAACTGATGACACTCACGTTTAACTTAGTACATCAACTAGGAGCTTTATTTTCGCTCAGTACAAAAGTTCAAAAGTGAACAAATATACATAAAAGTAAGCCAATAACGCGACGTTTCGGTTCGCATGAACCTTCTTCAGGCTGGCTTACTAGAAGAATGAATACAGCATAACAAAATCTCAGTTATGTTCTGTGTGTACACTGCGCAAGTCCAAATTCAAACTTTGCGGGTCTCCTCGACCAATGAGAAGAGCATCTGCTCCATGAGTCAGAGGTCCCTTTAAAGTTTAAATTGATTGGATGCTTACTTGTTTGCAGTGTTCAGGAGCATTTTGGCCCACCGTAATTTGTGAAGAGGAATACAGTTTTCACAAAACATTACTCTCCATATGAGAGTTAAATAAAAATCATCACAAACAAAATGGCGTTGATGATATATACAATCAAACAATATGTACACCGGATGACAGTAATCTGTGTATAGAAATATACAGTTTCCACATAAAGTCTTTCTCCATATGAGAGTTAAAAGAACAGTATCACAATTCGAATTATGTTGATAATATGTACAGTTATTGAATATACACACATATATACAGTGCTTTGTGTAAGGACAGAGGGCTCCAGGAGTGGGTGGACAAGGGGCGCAGGCCGGTTAGGAGAGGGTAAGGTGGGGGCCCGATTGGGTCCCAATGCACAGGCCATCCTTGCTCCCGGCTCAAGGAACCATGTCCCCGATTTGGTGCCCTGAAAAGGGATTGTTTTAGCATCCTGAGCATGAGGCCTCCAGATGGGGAGGGAGGGGAGGAGGGAGGGAGGGAGAGCGAGAGAAAAGGGTGAGGGAGAGGGAGAACGGGGAGGGAGGGGGGGGGGGGGGAAGGAGAGGAGGGTTTTTGGGGTCAAGGGTCAAACCAATATGGGGTTCAAGGTGGTTAGGGTCAGGATTGAATTCAGGGCTGGGCATCAAAGATGAGGTTAAATCCAGCGCAGGTTTCGAGCCGGTTAAGGTTAGGATAAAACCTCATGGTCAGGGTGCTTCAGCAAATATATACAGAGACCGGTGGAATGATGATAACAGCAATAATGATGATGAGTATAACAAGCATGGCAACAAGCATAGCAACAACAAGACACTAATAAACAACAATTATGTACACTGTGTGGATTTTATGTCCCTTTAAAAACTTTTTTCATTTAACCCCTTAGGGTGTACAGTGTCTAATTTGGCAATCCAGCCTCTTTCAGCCTTCCTCCTCTGCTGAGCTGTCCATCTGGGGTTTGCCTGTATCACTGTTGCTTTGACCGATTTCCAGCCGTGTGACAGGAAGTGTTTCACCAAATGTGTGTGTGTGTTCCTTTTCCTTAACACATTGTACCTGTGCTGGGTGAATCTGGTCAGAAGTGTGTTGCCTGTCTCACCAACATATTGGATGCCACATTGGCTGCAAGTAATCACATAAATACAGTTCCTGGAGCGTGGGGTACCGTTACATTGTGAGTGGAATACATTTCCATTTGAGAAGCTGCGCAGCCATGTTTGGTGCTTAAAAAATTGCCCCTGGTCTCTGAGTTTGGGCTCAGAGAGAGGTGAAAGTTTTGCCTTAATGAGGAAATCCCTCAGGTTTTTATTCCTCTTAAAGGCCGCTATCACCTTATGATCACCCAGTAATTGGGTTTTCTGGACAAGATCTTGAAAGTTGTTCTTAATCACTCTGATCAGTTTACATGTTGATGGGGCATATGTCACAATCACTGGTAGGATAGGGGTCAGATCAATAGGTTTGGTCTGTAGGAATGATTTAAAACATTTCCTAAGGAAAGAACGACAGTACCCCCTAGTGGCGAGAGCTGCAAATAGAATTTTGGTCGCTGCTCTGAAATCACTCCGCTGGGTGCAGATTCTGTGGAATCGCAATAATTGGGACTTAATTAGACCAGCAAAGGTATGTTTCGGGTGGAAGCTTGTTTTATATAACAATGCATGCGTGTCCGTGGGTTTGAAAAACACTTTAATGTCCAATTTGTGGGTCTGTGAAAAATTTGGGCCTTTAAAGGTGGTTGTGTCCAAGAAGTCAATTGTAGAGTCGCTAATTGTGGATTTAAGTTTAATTGAGTCATTGTGATCATTCAGAGTGGTTAGAAACGTTTCAAAATCTTGTTCAGAATGAGGCCATACTCCCCAGATGTCATCAAGAAACCTGTAATAATACAGCGGTTTTTTATTACATTTTGCCAGGGCTGCAGTTTCCCATTCAGCCATGAATATGTTGGCGTATGCTGGGGCAAATTTCTTACCCATGGCTGTCCCTTTTATTTGTAAGAAGTAGTCCCCGTTGAACTCAAAGTCATTTCTTGTCAGATTGATTTCCAATAATTGCAATAATTCTTTTTCTGGCCTTTTCTTTTCTGGATATTTGTGGAAAATATTCCTAATGGAGTTCATTCCCTCCTTAATATCAATATTGGTATAAAGGCTGTCAATGTCAATCGAGAAAAGAAATGAGTTTGGGGGTACCTCTGCCTGTTTCACCTTCTCCACAAAGTCATATGTGTCTTTAATATAACTGTCATGCTTTGTGGACAAGGGGTTCAGGAAAAAGTCCAGATATTCTGCTGTGTGGTATGTTTCACTTTCACAATCAGATACAATGGGACGCCCGGGAGGCACCTGGAATGGTACAGACCACTTTGCCGGGTCTTTGTGGATTTTGGGAAGCAAATAAAACAGCCTTCCTCTTGGCTCAGAGGAGCCCAATAAATAGTTTTTCTGTTTCATATTAATGAATTTCTTTTGATAAAGATTATTAATTATTTTCTCCACAATAGGCAGTGTGTCCAAATAGATGGGTTTCTTCAATTTTGAGTAGTATGTTGTATCATTTAGTTGTCTGTAGCCCTCCTGTAAATATTGATCTCTGTCCAGGATGACCACAGCACTTCCTTTGTCTGCCGGTTTTATAATTATTTGTTTATTTTCTCTTAGTTCTTTTAGAGCTTTGGTTTCTTCTCCCTTTAAGTTAGGTTTGATGCGGTCAATGTGGAAATGATTATCAAAATATTCATAATCAGCTTTCACCAAGGTGGACACCTCATGTGGAAGCTGACCCAAGGGAGGAGACCAATTAGATTTGGGAGTGAAGGGTTGGATTTCTGTGTCAGATTTATCTCCATAATGTATAGCCAATTTGACCCTTCTGTGATATTGTTGAATGTCGTATCTACATTGTAATAGGAAATTTTTATTGTGGCCCTTTGTGGGAATAAAATTAAGGCCCCTACTTAAAAGGGTCCGCTGAGCAGTGGAAGGCTGAAAGTGTTTAGATAAATTGATGACACTGTTGCAATTGACATCACTTACCCCCTCCCTGTTAGCTGGGTTCACGGGGATACAACATTTACATAGTTGCTCCAATGCTCCAACATACACATCGCTGTCTTATCAGTCCAATGGATATTGTCCTTTTCTGTGTGGAACATTGAATCAGGAAGAGTGGGTATGTGTTCGTCCAGACCTGCAATAAAAGTGTTCAAATGTAGCAGTGTTTCCTGCTCATTCCGGGGCAGAGTTGAGGAAAAGTTAATAGCTGGAATGTAGATGTCGGCCTCAGGAAATCTTTCCTGGGCTGTCTGCAGTGCCTTTTTCAGCTCTGTGACCGGTGTGTCTTTGTCTCTTTGTGACCTATTGTTTAGGCCAAAAGATAACACCAGTGTTTCCAAATCTTCGTCGCAGGTCGCTTTTTCCAAAAGGGCTTGTGCGTGGCACCATTTCGCCCCGGGAAAACTGTCAATTTGTATTCCTGGTGCTGAAAAGGATGGGAGTTTACACACATTTGAGTCACCCATGATGAGTGATGTTTCTCTGATGTGAAGACTCCAGTCTTCCAGTTTCTTCTGCGTGTTCGGGTGTCTTGTTGGAGGGTGCGTTTGCTGAATGGGTGTACCTGGTGAAGAGGGAGGAGACAAGGAGGATTCCTCAATTCTCCTCGTTTGGAGGCGGGTCTGCACGCAGGATTTCAGTTTATCCTGAGTGGTGCGTGGCAGGCTGGAGCGTGAAGCTGTCGGGGATTTGGGCGCTGTTCTTCTGCCTCCCTTGGATTTGGTGGGGGTGGATTCCCCCTGTGTGAGGTCCATTACCTCGATCTCCATGTTCTCAGAAGGCTGTGGAGGCTGAGTGGGTGGAGGTGACTTCTCCCCAGTGGGGGTCACGTGGAGAGCGTCGAGGACCCTTCTCACTCTCTGGTCTTTAGATGACATTGGTTCAGGCTCTGGTTCAGGAGGATCTTCCTGAGGGGTGGTGGTGGGCCTCAGGTCACCGTTCTCCTCCACCAGTCCCTCTGTGAGGGGTGACCAGTCACCTCTGATGGGGTCAGTCATGGTCGTCGCTGTCACCATGGTTACAGCGCTCGCTACAGGCGGAGCATGGATCTGCGCAGTAACTTTAATGGCCCGGCTGGTGCTGGGCTGTGGTGTGGCAGGTCGCGTGTGGGAGGAGGCTGGCTGCAACACCTCCACCGGAGGTTCGACAGGGTCGGGTTGTATCAGGTCCTCCCTCGCCTCTGGTTGTCGTCTCGGCTTGCCGGCTGTATGGTCCCGCTCTGCCGATCTGGTGTCTGCCAGCCTAGCTACGATGACTGCCTCGGTCTGTTCTAGCGACTCAGGCTGGAGGCGGCGGCCCAGGTTGCGTTTGGCCCAGGATGTCGCCACTTCAAAGGGTCCCCTCCAGTCCTGCTTAGGGAACTCAAAAAGGCTTTTTAATTCCTCCTCCATCGCCTCAGAATAATGTTCACGGAGGATTGAAACAGTGTTGTGCGCCCAGTTTTGAGCATTACCCTCAATCAGCGCCTGTGTCCGTTCATTTGGGACGGCCGGCTTAACAACAGTCATCAAGTTCTGGGCTATTTTATTCAAAGAGGGCGGGTATGCATCCCTTGAGACATTTTTAAGGTGGTGGACTGATTTAATGAGTCTATGAATAATACGCACTTTGATAGAAAAGTCTGGGTCATCAGACGGTATTTTGTTCGTGGGAGGCTCAGATCGCTCGGATCTGGCGTGTTTCACATACCGTCTATTCTGGGCTGGTCTCTGTTCAAAACGCCGCTCTCGGTGACGGGCAGTATGGTGGTCCGCAGTCGTTCGCCATCTCTGCTGGTTTGGCTGCCATGTGTGCGGGATTTCTCTCACCTCCCGGTGGTCCCGTCCTCTCACTACCGATGCGTAGGTCCGGCGCCCATTGCGGGACGGGTAGCTGGTCCGTCGGGGTGACCTCCGGTCGCTCGTGAAGTAGCGATCTCCCCGTGTGTCCTGGGCTCGCCCCCGTTCAAACCGCTGCTCTCGTTCAGTCCGATCTCTGTGTTGGGCAGCATAGCGATCCTCAGTCGGCCGTTCTCTCCGCTGGTTGTGCTGCCATACGTGCGGGATTTCTCTCTCATCCCGGTAGTCACGTCCTCTCACCACCGATGCGTAGGTCCGGCGTCTGTTGCGGGACGGGTAGCTGGTACGCCGGGGTGATCTCCGGTCGCTCGCAAAGCCGCGATCTCCTCTCCGGTTTCCACGTCGTCGGACGGTGGTCCACCGGTCCTCTGCTGTAAACGTGGGCATGTTTGCGGTCTCACTCGTGGCTTTAACTTAACTAACTGGTCACTTGTGACTGTGCTAGCAATGTTAAGCAGCTGTGCGCAAACTGATGACACTCACGTTTAACTTAGTACATCAACTAGGAGCTTTATTTTCGCTCAGTACAAAAGTTCAAAAGTGAACAAATATACATAAAAGTAAGCCAATAACGCGACGTTTCGGTTCGCATGAACCTTCTTCAGGCTGGCTTACTAGAAGAATGAATACAGCATAACAAAATCTCAGTTATGTTCTGTGTGTACACTGCGCAAGTCCAAATTCAAACTTTGCGGGTCTCCTCGACCAATGAGAAGAGCATCTGCTCCATGAGTCAGAGGTCCCTTTAAAGTTTAAATTGATTGGATGCTTACTTGTTTGCAGTGTTCAGGAGCATTTTGGCCCACCGTAATTTGTGAAGAGGAATACAGTTTTCACAAAACATTACTCTCCATATGAGAGTTAAATAAAAATCATCACAAACAAAATGGCGTTGATGATATATACAATCAAACAATATGTACACCGGATGACAGTAATCTGTGTATAGAAATATACAGTTTCCACATAAAGTCTTTCTCCATATGAGAGTTAAAAGAACAGTATCACAATTCGAATTATGTTGATAATATGTACAGTTATTGAATATACACACATATATACAGTGCTTTGTGTAAGGACAGAGGGCTCCAGGAGTGGGTGGACAAGGGGCGCAGGCCGGTTAGGAGAGGGTAAGGTGGGGGCCCGATTGGGTCCCAATGCACAGGCCATCCTTGCTCCCGGCTCAAGGAACCATGTCCCCGATTTGGTGCCCTGAAAAGGGATTGTTTTAGCATCCTGAGCATGAGGCCTCCAGATGGGGAGGGAGGGGAGGAGGGAGGGAGGGAGAGCGAGAGAAAAGGGTGAGGGAGAGGGAGAACGGGGAGGGAGGGGGGGGGGGGGGAAGGAGAGGAGGGTTTTTGGGGTCAAGGGTCAAACCAATATGGGGTTCAAGGTGGTTAGGGTCAGGATTGAATTCAGGGCTGGGCATCAAAGATGAGGTTAAATCCAGCGCAGGTTTCGAGCCGGTTAAGGTTAGGATAAAACCTCATGGTCAGGGTGCTTCAGCAAATATATACAGAGACCGGTGGAATGATGATAACAGCAATAATGATGATGAGTATAACAAGCATGGCAACAAGCATAGCAACAACAAGACACTAATAAACAACAATTATGTACACTGTGTGGATTTTATGTCCCTTTAAAAACTTTTTTCATTTAACCCCTTAGGGTGTACAGTGTCTAATTTGGCAATCCAGCCTCTTTCAGCCTTCCTCCTCTGCTGAGCTGTCCATCTGGGGTTTGCCTGTATCACTGTTGCTTTGACCGATTTCCAGCCGTGTGACAGGAAGTGTTTCACCAAATGTGTGTGTGTGTTCCTTTTCCTTAACACATTGTACCTGTGCTGGGTGAATCTGGTCAGAAGTGTGTTGCCTGTCTCACCAACATATTGGATGCCACATTGGCTGCAAGTAATCACATAAATACAGTTCCTGGAGCGTGGGGTACCGTTACATTGTGAGTGGAATACATTTCCATTTGAGAAGCTGCGCAGCCATGTTTGGTGCTTAAAAAATTGCCCCTGGTCTCTGAGTTTGGGCTCAGAGAGAGGTGAAAGTTTTGCCTTAATGAGGAAATCCCTCAGGTTTTTATTCCTCTTAAAGGCCGCTATCACCTTATGATCACCCAGTAATTGGGTTTTCTGGACAAGATCTTGAAAGTTGTTCTTAATCACTCTGATCAGTTTACATGTTGATGGGGCATATGTCACAATCACTGGTAGGATAGGGGTCAGATCAATAGGTTTGGTCTGTAGGAATGATTTAAAACATTTCCTAAGGAAAGAACGACAGTACCCCCTAGTGGCGAGAGCTGCAAATAGAATTTTGGTCGCTGCTCTGAAATCACTCCGCTGGGTGCAGATTCTGTGGAATCGCAATAATTGGGACTTAATTAGACCAGCAAAGGTATGTTTCGGGTGGAAGCTTGTTTTATATAACAATGCATGCGTGTCCGTGGGTTTGAAAAACACTTTAATGTCCAATTTGTGGGTCTGTGAAAAATTTGGGCCTTTAAAGGTGGTTGTGTCCAAGAAGTCAATTGTAGAGTCGCTAATTGTGGATTTAAGTTTAATTGAGTCATTGTGATCATTCAGAGTGGTTAGAAACGTTTCAAAATCTTGTTCAGAATGAGGCCATACTCCCCAGATGTCATCAAGAAACCTGTAATAATACAGCGGTTTTTTATTACATTTTGCCAGGGCTGCAGTTTCCCATTCAGCCATGAATATGTTGGCGTATGCTGGGGCAAATTTCTTACCCATGGCTGTCCCTTTTATTTGTAAGAAGTAGTCCCCGTTGAACTCAAAGTCATTTCTTGTCAGATTGATTTCCAATAATTGCAATAATTCTTTTTCTGGCCTTTTCTTTTCTGGATATTTGTGGAAAATATTCCTAATGGAGTTCATTCCCTCCTTAATATCAATATTGGTATAAAGGCTGTCAATGTCAATCGAGAAAAGAAATGAGTTTGGGGGTACCTCTGCCTGTTTCACCTTCTCCACAAAGTCATATGTGTCTTTAATATAACTGTCATGCTTTGTGGACAAGGGGTTCAGGAAAAAGTCCAGATATTCTGCTGTGTGGTATGTTTCACTTTCACAATCAGATACAATGGGACGCCCGGGAGGCACCTGGAATGGTACAGACCACTTTGCCGGGTCTTTGTGGATTTTGGGAAGCAAATAAAACAGCCTTCCTCTTGGCTCAGAGGAGCCCAATAAATAGTTTTTCTGTTTCATATTAATGAATTTCTTTTGATAAAGATTATTAATTATTTTCTCCACAATAGGCAGTGTGTCCAAATAGATGGGTTTCTTCAATTTTGAGTAGTATGTTGTATCATTTAGTTGTCTGTAGCCCTCCTGTAAATATTGATCTCTGTCCAGGATGACCACAGCACTTCCTTTGTCTGCCGGTTTTATAATTATTTGTTTATTTTCTCTTAGTTCTTTTAGAGCTTTGGTTTCTTCTCCCTTTAAGTTAGGTTTGATGCGGTCAATGTGGAAATGATTATCAAAATATTCATAATCAGCTTTCACCAAGGTGGACACCTCATGTGGAAGCTGACCCAAGGGAGGAGACCAATTAGATTTGGGAGTGAAGGGTTGGATTTCTGTGTCAGATTTATCTCCATAATGTATAGCCAATTTGACCCTTCTGTGATATTGTTGAATGTCGTATCTACATTGTAATAGGAAATTTTTATTGTGGCCCTTTGTGGGAATAAAATTAAGGCCCCTACTTAAAAGGGTCCGCTGAGCAGTGGAAGGCTGAAAGTGTTTAGATAAATTGATGACACTGTTGCAATTGACATCACTTACCCCCTCCCTGTTAGCTGGGTTCACGGGGATACAACATTTACATAGTTGCTCCAATGCTCCAACATACACATCGCTGTCTTATCAGTCCAATGGATATTGTCCTTTTCTGTGTGGAACATTGAATCAGGAAGAGTGGGTATGTGTTCGTCCAGACCTGCAATAAAAGTGTTCAAATGTAGCAGTGTTTCCTGCTCATTCCGGGGCAGAGTTGAGGAAAAGTTAATAGCTGGAATGTAGATGTCGGCCTCAGGAAATCTTTCCTGGGCTGTCTGCAGTGCCTTTTTCAGCTCTGTGACCGGTGTGTCTTTGTCTCTTTGTGACCTATTGTTTAGGCCAAAAGATAACACCAGTGTTTCCAAATCTTCGTCGCAGGTCGCTTTTTCCAAAAGGGCTTGTGCGTGGCACCATTTCGCCCCGGGAAAACTGTCAATTTGTATTCCTGGTGCTGAAAAGGATGGGAGTTTACACACATTTGAGTCACCCATGATGAGTGATGTTTCTCTGATGTGAAGACTCCAGTCTTCCAGTTTCTTCTGCGTGTTCGGGTGTCTTGTTGGAGGGTGCGTTTGCTGAATGGGTGTACCTGGTGAAGAGGGAGGAGACAAGGAGGATTCCTCAATTCTCCTCGTTTGGAGGCGGGTCTGCACGCAGGATTTCAGTTTATCCTGAGTGGTGCGTGGCAGGCTGGAGCGTGAAGCTGTCGGGGATTTGGGCGCTGTTCTTCTGCCTCCCTTGGATTTGGTGGGGGTGGATTCCCCCTGTGTGAGGTCCATTACCTCGATCTCCATGTTCTCAGAAGGCTGTGGAGGCTGAGTGGGTGGAGGTGACTTCTCCCCAGTGGGGGTCACGTGGAGAGCGTCGAGGACCCTTCTCACTCTCTGGTCTTTAGATGACATTGGTTCAGGCTCTGGTTCAGGAGGATCTTCCTGAGGGGTGGTGGTGGGCCTCAGGTCACCGTTCTCCTCCACCAGTCCCTCTGTGAGGGGTGACCAGTCACCTCTGATGGGGTCAGTCATGGTCGTCGCTGTCACCATGGTTACAGCGCTCGCTACAGGCGGAGCATGGATCTGCGCAGTAACTTTAATGGCCCGGCTGGTGCTGGGCTGTGGTGTGGCAGGTCGCGTGTGGGAGGAGGCTGGCTGCAACACCTCCACCGGAGGTTCGACAGGGTCGGGTTGTATCAGGTCCTCCCTCGCCTCTGGTTGTCGTCTCGGCTTGCCGGCTGTATGGTCCCGCTCTGCCGATCTGGTGTCTGCCAGCCTAGCTACGATGACTGCCTCGGTCTGTTCTAGCGACTCAGGCTGGAGGCGGCGGCCCAGGTTGCGTTTGGCCCAGGATGTCGCCACTTCAAAGGGTCCCCTCCAGTCCTGCTTAGGGAACTCAAAAAGGCTTTTTAATTCCTCCTCCATCGCCTCAGAATAATGTTCACGGAGGATTGAAACAGTGTTGTGCGCCCAGTTTTGAGCATTACCCTCAATCAGCGCCTGTGTCCGTTCATTTGGGACGGCCGGCTTAACAACAGTCATCAAGTTCTGGGCTATTTTATTCAAAGAGGGCGGGTATGCATCCCTTGAGACATTTTTAAGGTGGTGGACTGATTTAATGAGTCTATGAATAATACGCACTTTGATAGAAAAGTCTGGGTCATCAGACGGTATTTTGTTCGTGGGAGGCTCAGATCGCTCGGATCTGGCGTGTTTCACATACCGTCTATTCTGGGCTGGTCTCTGTTCAAAACGCCGCTCTCGGTGACGGGCAGTATGGTGGTCCGCAGTCGTTCGCCATCTCTGCTGGTTTGGCTGCCATGTGTGCGGGATTTCTCTCACCTCCCGGTGGTCCCGTCCTCTCACTACCGATGCGTAGGTCCGGCGCCCATTGCGGGACGGGTAGCTGGTCCGTCGGGGTGACCTCCGGTCGCTCGTGAAGTAGCGATCTCCCCGTGTGTCCTGGGCTCGCCCCCGTTCAAACCGCTGCTCTCGTTCAGTCCGATCTCTGTGTTGGGCAGCATAGCGATCCTCAGTCGGCCGTTCTCTCCGCTGGTTGTGCTGCCATACGTGCGGGATTTCTCTCTCATCCCGGTAGTCACGTCCTCTCACCACCGATGCGTAGGTCCGGCGTCTGTTGCGGGACGGGTAGCTGGTACGCCGGGGTGATCTCCGGTCGCTCGCAAAGCCGCGATCTCCTCTCCGGTTTCCACGTCGTCGGACGGTGGTCCACCGGTCCTCTGCTGTAAACGTGGGCATGTTTGCGGTCTCACTCGTGGCTTTAACTTAACTAACTGGTCACTTGTGACTGTGCTAGCAATGTTAAGCAGCTGTGCGCAAACTGATGACACTCACGTTTAACTTAGTACATCAACTAGGAGCTTTATTTTCGCTCAGTACAAAAGTTCAAAAGTGAACAAATATACATAAAAGTAAGCCAATAACGCGACGTTTCGGTTCGCATGAACCTTCTTCAGGCTGGCTTACTAGAAGAATGAATACAGCATAACAAAATCTCAGTTATGTTCTGTGTGTACACTGCGCAAGTCCAAATTCAAACTTTGCGGGTCTCCTCGACCAATGAGAAGAGCATCTGCTCCATGAGTCAGAGGTCCCTTTAAAGTTTAAATTGATTGGATGCTTACTTGTTTGCAGTGTTCAGGAGCATTTTGGCCCACCGTAATTTGTGAAGAGGAATACAGTTTTCACAAAACATTACTCTCCATATGAGAGTTAAATAAAAATCATCACAAACAAAATGGCGTTGATGATATATACAATCAAACAATATGTACACCGGATGACAGTAATCTGTGTATAGAAATATACAGTTTCCACATAAAGTCTTTCTCCATATGAGAGTTAAAAGAACAGTATCACAATTCGAATTATGTTGATAATATGTACAGTTATTGAATATACACACATATATACAGTGCTTTGTGTAAGGACAGAGGGCTCCAGGAGTGGGTGGACAAGGGGCGCAGGCCGGTTAGGAGAGGGTAAGGTGGGGGCCCGATTGGGTCCCAATGCACAGGCCATCCTTGCTCCCGGCTCAAGGAACCATGTCCCCGATTTGGTGCCCTGAAAAGGGATTGTTTTAGCATCCTGAGCATGAGGCCTCCAGATGGGGAGGGAGGGGAGGAGGGAGGGAGGGAGAGCGAGAGAAAAGGGTGAGGGAGAGGGAGAACGGGGAGGGAGGGGGGGGGGGGGGAAGGAGAGGAGGGTTTTTGGGGTCAAGGGTCAAACCAATATGGGGTTCAAGGTGGTTAGGGTCAGGATTGAATTCAGGGCTGGGCATCAAAGATGAGGTTAAATCCAGCGCAGGTTTCGAGCCGGTTAAGGTTAGGATAAAACCTCATGGTCAGGGTGCTTCAGCAAATATATACAGAGACCGGTGGAATGATGATAACAGCAATAATGATGATGAGTATAACAAGCATGGCAACAAGCATAGCAACAACAAGACACTAATAAACAACAATTATGTACACTGTGTGGATTTTATGTCCCTTTAAAAACTTTTTTCATTTAACCCCTTAGGGTGTACAGTGTCTAATTTGGCAATCCAGCCTCTTTCAGCCTTCCTCCTCTGCTGAGCTGTCCATCTGGGGTTTGCCTGTATCACTGTTGCTTTGACCGATTTCCAGCCGTGTGACAGGAAGTGTTTCACCAAATGTGTGTGTGTTCCTTTTCCTTAACACATTGTACCTGTGCTGGGTGAATCTGGTCAGAAGTGTGTTGCCTGTCTCACCAACATATTGGATGCCACATTGGCTGCAAGTAATCACATAAATACAGTTCCTGGAGCGTGGGGTACCGTTACATTGTGAGTGGAATACATTTCCATTTGAGAAGCTGCGCAGCCATGTTTGGTGCTTAAAAAATTGCCCCTGGTCTCTGAGTTTGGGCTCAGAGAGAGGTGAAAGTTTTGCCTTAATGAGGAAATCCCTCAGGTTTTTATTCCTCTTAAAGGCCGCTATCACCTTATGATCACCCAGTAATTGGGTTTTCTGGACAAGATCTTGAAAGTTGTTCTTAATCACTCTGATCAGTTTACATGTTGATGGGGCATATGTCACAATCACTGGTAGGATAGGGGTCAGATCAATAGGTTTGGTCTGTAGGAATGATTTAAAACATTTCCTAAGGAAAGAACGACAGTACCCCCTAGTGGCGAGAGCTGCAAATAGAATTTTGGTCGCTGCTCTGAAATCACTCCGCTGGGTGCAGATTCTGTGGAATCGCAATAATTGGGACTTAATTAGACCAGCAAAGGTATGTTTCGGGTGGAAGCTTGTTTTATATAACAATGCATGCGTGTCCGTGGGTTTGAAAAACACTTTAATGTCCAATTTGTGGGTCTGTGAAAAATTTGGGCCTTTAAAGGTGGTTGTGTCCAAGAAGTCAATTGTAGAGTCGCTAATTGTGGATTTAAGTTTAATTGAGTCATTGTGATCATTCAGAGTGGTTAGAAACGTTTCAAAATCTTGTTCAGAATGAGGCCATACTCCCCAGATGTCATCAAGAAACCTGTAATAATACAGCGGTTTTTTATTACATTTTGCCAGGGCTGCAGTTTCCCATTCAGCCATGAATATGTTGGCGTATGCTGGGGCAAATTTCTTACCCATGGCTGTCCCTTTTATTTGTAAGAAGTAGTCCCCGTTGAACTCAAAGTCATTTCTTGTCAGATTGATTTCCAATAATTGCAATAATTCTTTTTCTGGCCTTTTCTTTTCTGGATATTTGTGGAAAATATTCCTAATGGAGTTCATTCCCTCCTTAATATCAATATTGGTATAAAGGCTGTCAATGTCAATCGAGAAAAGAAATGAGTTTGGGGGTACCTCTGCCTGTTTCACCTTCTCCACAAAGTCATATGTGTCTTTAATATAACTGTCATGCTTTGTGGACAAGGGGTTCAGGAAAAAGTCCAGATATTCTGCTGTGTGGTATGTTTCACTTTCACAATCAGATACAATGGGACGCCCGGGAGGCACCTGGAATGGTACAGACCACTTTGCCGGGTCTTTGTGGATTTTGGGAAGCAAATAAAACAGCCTTCCTCTTGGCTCAGAGGAGCCCAATAAATAGTTTTTCTGTTTCATATTAATGAATTTCTTTTGATAAAGATTATTAATTATTTTCTCCACAATAGGCAGTGTGTCCAAATAGATGGGTTTCTTCAATTTTGAGTAGTATGTTGTATCATTTAGTTGTCTGTAGCCCTCCTGTAAATATTGATCTCTGTCCAGGATGACCACAGCACTTCCTTTGTCTGCCGGTTTTATAATTATTTGTTTATTTTCTCTTAGTTCTTTTAGAGCTTTGGTTTCTTCTCCCTTTAAGTTAGGTTTGATGCGGTCAATGTGGAAATGATTATCAAAATATTCATAATCAGCTTTCACCAAGGTGGACACCTCATGTGGAAGCTGACCCAAGGGAGGAGACCAATTAGATTTGGGAGTGAAGGGTTGGATTTCTGTGTCAGATTTATCTCCATAATGTATAGCCAATTTGACCCTTCTGTGATATTGTTGAATGTCGTATCTACATTGTAATAGGAAATTTTTATTGTGGCCCTTTGTGGGAATAAAATTAAGGCCCCTACTTAAAAGGGTCCGCTGAGCAGTGGAAGGCTGAAAGTGTTTAGATAAATTGATGACACTGTTGCAATTGACATCACTTACCCCCTCCCTGTTAGCTGGGTTCACGGGGATACAACATTTACATAGTTGCTCCAATGCTCCAACATACACATCGCTGTCTTATCAGTCCAATGGATATTGTCCTTTTCTGTGTGGAACATTGAATCAGGAAGAGTGGGTATGTGTTCGTCCAGACCTGCAATAAAAGTGTTCAAATGTAGCAGTGTTTCCTGCTCATTCCGGGGCAGAGTTGAGGAAAAGTTAATAGCTGGAATGTAGATGTCGGCCTCAGGAAATCTTTCCTGGGCTGTCTGCAGTGCCTTTTTCAGCTCTGTGACCGGTGTGTCTTTGTCTCTTTGTGACCTATTGTTTAGGCCAAAAGATAACACCAGTGTTTCCAAATCTTCGTCGCAGGTCGCTTTTTCCAAAAGGGCTTGTGCGTGGCACCATTTCGCCCCGGGAAAACTGTCAATTTGTATTCCTGGTGCTGAAAAGGATGGGAGTTTACACACATTTGAGTCACCCATGATGAGTGATGTTTCTCTGATGTGAAGACTCCAGTCTTCCAGTTTCTTCTGCGTGTTCGGGTGTCTTGTTGGAGGGTGCGTTTGCTGAATGGGTGTACCTGGTGAAGAGGGAGGAGACAAGGAGGATTCCTCAATTCTCCTCGTTTGGAGGCGGGTCTGCACGCAGGATTTCAGTTTATCCTGAGTGGTGCGTGGCAGGCTGGAGCGTGAAGCTGTCGGGGATTTGGGCGCTGTTCTTCTGCCTCCCTTGGATTTGGTGGGGGTGGATTCCCCCTGTGTGAGGTCCATTACCTCGATCTCCATGTTCTCAGAAGGCTGTGGAGGCTGAGTGGGTGGAGGTGACTTCTCCCCAGTGGGGGTCACGTGGAGAGCGTCGAGGACCCTTCTCACTCTCTGGTCTTTAGATGACATTGGTTCAGGCTCTGGTTCAGGAGGATCTTCCTGAGGGGTGGTGGTGGGCCTCAGGTCACCGTTCTCCTCCACCAGTCCCTCTGTGAGGGGTGACCAGTCACCTCTGATGGGGTCAGTCATGGTCGTCGCTGTCACCATGGTTACAGCGCTCGCTACAGGCGGAGCATGGATCTGCGCAGTAACTTTAATGGCCCGGCTGGTGCTGGGCTGTGGTGTGGCAGGTCGCGTGTGGGAGGAGGCTGGCTGCAACACCTCCACCGGAGGTTCGACAGGGTCGGGTTGTATCAGGTCCTCCCTCGCCTCTGGTTGTCGTCTCGGCTTGCCGGCTGTATGGTCCCGCTCTGCCGATCTGGTGTCTGCCAGCCTAGCTACGATGACTGCCTCGGTCTGTTCTAGCGACTCAGGCTGGAGGCGGCGGCCCAGGTTGCGTTTGGCCCAGGATGTCGCCACTTCAAAGGGTCCCCTCCAGTCCTGCTTAGGGAACTCAAAAAGGCTTTTTAATTCCTCCTCCATCGCCTCAGAATAATGTTCACGGAGGATTGAAACAGTGTTGTGCGCCCAGTTTTGAGCATTACCCTCAATCAGCGCCTGTGTCCGTTCATTTGGGACGGCCGGCTTAACAACAGTCATCAAGTTCTGGGCTATTTTATTCAAAGAGGGCGGGTATGCATCCCTTGAGACATTTTTAAGGTGGTGGACTGATTTAATGAGTCTATGAATAATACGCACTTTGATAGAAAAGTCTGGGTCATCAGACGGTATTTTGTTCGTGGGAGGCTCAGATCGCTCGGATCTGGCGTGTTTCACATACCGTCTATTCTGGGCTGGTCTCTGTTCAAAACGCCGCTCTCGGTGACGGGCAGTATGGTGGTCCGCAGTCGTTCGCCATCTCTGCTGGTTTGGCTGCCATGTGTGCGGGATTTCTCTCACCTCCCGGTGGTCCCGTCCTCTCACTACCGATGCGTAGGTCCGGCGCCCATTGCGGGACGGGTAGCTGGTCCGTCGGGGTGACCTCCGGTCGCTCGTGAAGTAGCGATCTCCCCGTGTGTCCTGGGCTCGCCCCCGTTCAAACCGCTGCTCTCGTTCAGTCCGATCTCTGTGTTGGGCAGCATAGCGATCCTCAGTCGGCCGTTCTCTCCGCTGGTTGTGCTGCCATACGTGCGGGATTTCTCTCTCATCCCGGTAGTCACGTCCTCTCACCACCGATGCGTAGGTCCGGCGTCTGTTGCGGGACGGGTAGCTGGTACGCCGGGGTGATCTCCGGTCGCTCGCAAAGCCGCGATCTCCTCTCCGGTTTCCACGTCGTCGGACGGTGGTCCACCGGTCCTCTGCTGTAAACGTGGGCATGTTTGCGGTCTCACTCGTGGCTTTAACTTAACTAACTGGTCACTTGTGACTGTGCTAGCAATGTTAAGCAGCTGTGCGCAAACTGATGACACTCACGTTTAACTTAGTACATCAACTAGGAGCTTTATTTTCGCTCAGTACAAAAGTTCAAAAGTGAACAAATATACATAAAAGTAAGCCAATAACGCGACGTTTCGGTTCGCATGAACCTTCTTCAGGCTGGCTTACTAGAAGAATGAATACAGCATAACAAAATCTCAGTTATGTTCTGTGTGTACACTGCGCAAGTCCAAATTCAAACTTTGCGGGTCTCCTCGACCAATGAGAAGAGCATCTGCTCCATGAGTCAGAGGTCCCTTTAAAGTTTAAATTGATTGGATGCTTACTTGTTTGCAGTGTTCAGGAGCATTTTGGCCCACCGTAATTTGTGAAGAGGAATACAGTTTTCACAAAACATTACTCTCCATATGAGAGTTAAATAAAAATCATCACAAACAAAATGGCGTTGATGATATATACAATCAAACAATATGTACACCGGATGACAGTAATCTGTGTATAGAAATATACAGTTTCCACATAAAGTCTTTCTCCATATGAGAGTTAAAAGAACAGTATCACAATTCGAATTATGTTGATAATATGTACAGTTATTGAATATACACACATATATACAGTGCTTTGTGTAAGGACAGAGGGCTCCAGGAGTGGGTGGACAAGGGGCGCAGGCCGGTTAGGAGAGGGTAAGGTGGGGGCCCGATTGGGTCCCAATGCACAGGCCATCCTTGCTCCCGGCTCAAGGAACCATGTCCCCGATTTGGTGCCCTGAAAAGGGATTGTTTTAGCATCCTGAGCATGAGGCCTCCAGATGGGGAGGGAGGGGAGGAGGGAGGGAGGGAGAGCGAGAGAAAAGGGTGAGGGAGAGGGAGAACGGGGAGGGAGGGGGGGGGGGGGGGAAGGAGAGGAGGGTTTTTGGGGTCAAGGGTCAAACCAATATGGGGTTCAAGGTGGTTAGGGTCAGGATTGAATTCAGGGCTGGGCATCAAAGATGAGGTTAAATCCAGCGCAGGTTTCGAGCCGGTTAAGGTTAGGATAAAACCTCATGGTCAGGGTGCTTCAGCAAATATATACAGAGACCGGTGGAATGATGATAACAGCAATAATGATGATGAGTATAACAAGCATGGCAACAAGCATAGCAACAACAAGACACTAATAAACAACAATTATGTACACTGTGTGGATTTTATGTCCCTTTAAAAACTTTTTTCATTTAACCCCTTAGGGTGTACAGTGTCTAATTTGGCAATCCAGCCTCTTTCAGCCTTCCTCCTCTGCTGAGCTGTCCATCTGGGGTTTGCCTGTATCACTGTTGCTTTGACCGATTTCCAGCCGTGTGACAGGAAGTGTTTCACCAAATGTGTGTGTGTGTTCCTTTTCCTTAACACATTGTACCTGTGCTGGGTGAATCTGGTCAGAAGTGTGTTGCCTGTCTCACCAACATATTGGATGCCACATTGGCTGCAAGTAATCACATAAATACAGTTCCTGGAGCGTGGGGTACCGTTACATTGTGAGTGGAATACATTTCCATTTGAGAAGCTGCGCAGCCATGTTTGGTGCTTAAAAAATTGCCCCTGGTCTCTGAGTTTGGGCTCAGAGAGAGGTGAAAGTTTTGCCTTAATGAGGAAATCCCTCAGGTTTTTATTCCTCTTAAAGGCCGCTATCACCTTATGATCACCCAGTAATTGGGTTTTCTGGACAAGATCTTGAAAGTTGTTCTTAATCACTCTGATCAGTTTACATGTTGATGGGGCATATGTCACAATCACTGGTAGGATAGGGGTCAGATCAATAGGTTTGGTCTGTAGGAATGATTTAAAACATTTCCTAAGGAAAGAACGACAGTACCCCCTAGTGGCGAGAGCTGCAAATAGAATTTTGGTCGCTGCTCTGAAATCACTCCGCTGGGTGCAGATTCTGTGGAATCGCAATAATTGGGACTTAATTAGACCAGCAAAGGTATGTTTCGGGTGGAAGCTTGTTTTATATAACAATGCATGCGTGTCCGTGGGTTTGAAAAACACTTTAATGTCCAATTTGTGGGTCTGTGAAAAATTTGGGCCTTTAAAGGTGGTTGTGTCCAAGAAGTCAATTGTAGAGTCGCTAATTGTGGATTTAAGTTTAATTGAGTCATTGTGATCATTCAGAGTGGTTAGAAACGTTTCAAAATCTTGTTCAGAATGAGGCCATACTCCCCAGATGTCATCAAGAAACCTGTAATAATACAGCGGTTTTTTATTACATTTTGCCAGGGCTGCAGTTTCCCATTCAGCCATGAATATGTTGGCGTATGCTGGGGCAAATTTCTTACCCATGGCTGTCCCTTTTATTTGTAAGAAGTAGTCCCCGTTGAACTCAAAGTCATTTCTTGTCAGATTGATTTCCAATAATTGCAATAATTCTTTTTCTGGCCTTTTCTTTTCTGGATATTTGTGGAAAATATTCCTAATGGAGTTCATTCCCTCCTTAATATCAATATTGGTATAAAGGCTGTCAATGTCAATCGAGAAAAGAAATGAGTTTGGGGGTACCTCTGCCTGTTTCACCTTCTCCACAAAGTCATATGTGTCTTTAATATAACTGTCATGCTTTGTGGACAAGGGGTTCAGGAAAAAGTCCAGATATTCTGCTGTGTGGTATGTTTCACTTTCACAATCAGATACAATGGGACGCCCGGGAGGCACCTGGAATGGTACAGACCACTTTGCCGGGTCTTTGTGGATTTTGGGAAGCAAATAAAACAGCCTTCCTCTTGGCTCAGAGGAGCCCAATAAATAGTTTTTCTGTTTCATATTAATGAATTTCTTTTGATAAAGATTATTAATTATTTTCTCCACAATAGGCAGTGTGTCCAAATAGATGGGTTTCTTCAATTTTGAGTAGTATGTTGTATCATTTAGTTGTCTGTAGCCCTCCTGTAAATATTGATCTCTGTCCAGGATGACCACAGCACTTCCTTTGTCTGCCGGTTTTATAATTATTTGTTTATTTTCTCTTAGTTCTTTTAGAGCTTTGGTTTCTTCTCCCTTTAAGTTAGGTTTGATGCGGTCAATGTGGAAATGATTATCAAAATATTCATAATCAGCTTTCACCAAGGTGGACACCTCATGTGGAAGCTGACCCAAGGGAGGAGACCAATTAGATTTGGGAGTGAAGGGTTGGATTTCTGTGTCAGATTTATCTCCATAATGTATAGCCAATTTGACCCTTCTGTGATATTGTTGAATGTCGTATCTACATTGTAATAGGAAATTTTTATTGTGGCCCTTTGTGGGAATAAAATTAAGGCCCCTACTTAAAAGGGTCCGCTGAGCAGTGGAAGGCTGAAAGTGTTTAGATAAATTGATGACACTGTTGCAATTGACATCACTTACCCCCTCCCTGTTAGCTGGGTTCACGGGGATACAACATTTACATAGTTGCTCCAATGCTCCAACATACACATCGCTGTCTTATCAGTCCAATGGATATTGTCCTTTTCTGTGTGGAACATTGAATCAGGAAGAGTGGGTATGTGTTCGTCCAGACCTGCAATAAAAGTGTTCAAATGTAGCAGTGTTTCCTGCTCATTCCGGGGCAGAGTTGAGGAAAAGTTAATAGCTGGAATGTAGATGTCGGCCTCAGGAAATCTTTCCTGGGCTGTCTGCAGTGCCTTTTTCAGCTCTGTGACCGGTGTGTCTTTGTCTCTTTGTGACCTATTGTTTAGGCCAAAAGATAACACCAGTGTTTCCAAATCTTCGTCGCAGGTCGCTTTTTCCAAAAGGGCTTGTGCGTGGCACCATTTCGCCCCGGGAAAACTGTCAATTTGTATTCCTGGTGCTGAAAAGGATGGGAGTTTACACACATTTGAGTCACCCATGATGAGTGATGTTTCTCTGATGTGAAGACTCCAGTCTTCCAGTTTCTTCTGCGTGTTCGGGTGTCTTGTTGGAGGGTGCGTTTGCTGAATGGGTGTACCTGGTGAAGAGGGAGGAGACAAGGAGGATTCCTCAATTCTCCTCGTTTGGAGGCGGGTCTGCACGCAGGATTTCAGTTTATCCTGAGTGGTGCGTGGCAGGCTGGAGCGTGAAGCTGTCGGGGATTTGGGCGCTGTTCTTCTGCCTCCCTTGGATTTGGTGGGGGTGGATTCCCCCTGTGTGAGGTCCATTACCTCGATCTCCATGTTCTCAGAAGGCTGTGGAGGCTGAGTGGGTGGAGGTGACTTCTCCCCAGTGGGGGTCACGTGGAGAGCGTCGAGGACCCTTCTCACTCTCTGGTCTTTAGATGACATTGGTTCAGGCTCTGGTTCAGGAGGATCTTCCTGAGGGGTGGTGGTGGGCCTCAGGTCACCGTTCTCCTCCACCAGTCCCTCTGTGAGGGGTGACCAGTCACCTCTGATGGGGTCAGTCATGGTCGTCGCTGTCACCATGGTTACAGCGCTCGCTACAGGCGGAGCATGGATCTGCGCAGTAACTTTAATGGCCCGGCTGGTGCTGGGCTGTGGTGTGGCAGGTCGCGTGTGGGAGGAGGCTGGCTGCAACACCTCCACCGGAGGTTCGACAGGGTCGGGTTGTATCAGGTCCTCCCTCGCCTCTGGTTGTCGTCTCGGCTTGCCGGCTGTATGGTCCCGCTCTGCCGATCTGGTGTCTGCCAGCCTAGCTACGATGACTGCCTCGGTCTGTTCTAGCGACTCAGGCTGGAGGCGGCGGCCCAGGTTGCGTTTGGCCCAGGATGTCGCCACTTCAAAGGGTCCCCTCCAGTCCTGCTTAGGGAACTCAAAAAGGCTTTTTAATTCCTCCTCCATCGCCTCAGAATAATGTTCACGGAGGATTGAAACAGTGTTGTGCGCCCAGTTTTGAGCATTACCCTCAATCAGCGCCTGTGTCCGTTCATTTGGGACGGCCGGCTTAACAACAGTCATCAAGTTCTGGGCTATTTTATTCAAAGAGGGCGGGTATGCATCCCTTGAGACATTTTTAAGGTGGTGGACTGATTTAATGAGTCTATGAATAATACGCACTTTGATAGAAAAGTCTGGGTCATCAGACGGTATTTTGTTCGTGGGAGGCTCAGATCGCTCGGATCTGGCGTGTTTCACATACCGTCTATTCTGGGCTGGTCTCTGTTCAAAACGCCGCTCTCGGTGACGGGCAGTATGGTGGTCCGCAGTCGTTCGCCATCTCTGCTGGTTTGGCTGCCATGTGTGCGGGATTTCTCTCACCTCCCGGTGGTCCCGTCCTCTCACTACCGATGCGTAGGTCCGGCGCCCATTGCGGGACGGGTAGCTGGTCCGTCGGGGTGACCTCCGGTCGCTCGTGAAGTAGCGATCTCCCCGTGTGTCCTGGGCTCGCCCCCGTTCAAACCGCTGCTCTCGTTCAGTCCGATCTCTGTGTTGGGCAGCATAGCGATCCTCAGTCGGCCGTTCTCTCCGCTGGTTGTGCTGCCATACGTGCGGGATTTCTCTCTCATCCCGGTAGTCACGTCCTCTCACCACCGATGCGTAGGTCCGGCGTCTGTTGCGGGACGGGTAGCTGGTACGCCGGGGTGATCTCCGGTCGCTCGCAAAGCCGCGATCTCCTCTCCGGTTTCCACGTCGTCGGACGGTGGTCCACCGGTCCTCTGCTGTAAACGTGGGCATGTTTGCGGTCTCACTCGTGGCTTTAACTTAACTAACTGGTCACTTGTGACTGTGCTAGCAATGTTAAGCAGCTGTGCGCAAACTGATGACACTCACGTTTAACTTAGTACATCAACTAGGAGCTTTATTTTCGCTCAGTACAAAAGTTCAAAAGTGAACAAATATACATAAAAGTAAGCCAATAACGCGACGTTTCGGTTCGCATGAACCTTCTTCAGGCTGGCTTACTAGAAGAATGAATACAGCATAACAAAATCTCAGTTATGTTCTGTGTGTACACTGCGCAAGTCCAAATTCAAACTTTGCGGGTCTCCTCGACCAATGAGAAGAGCATCTGCTCCATGAGTCAGAGGTCCCTTTAAAGTTTAAATTGATTGGATGCTTACTTGTTTGCAGTGTTCAGGAGCATTTTGGCCCACCGTAATTTGTGAAGAGGAATACAGTTTTCACAAAACATTACTCTCCATATGAGAGTTAAATAAAAATCATCACAAACAAAATGGCGTTGATGATATATACAATCAAACAATATGTACACCGGATGACAGTAATCTGTGTATAGAAATATACAGTTTCCACATAAAGTCTTTCTCCATATGAGAGTTAAAAGAACAGTATCACAATTCGAATTATGTTGATAATATGTACAGTTATTGAATATACACACATATATACAGTGCTTTGTGTAAGGACAGAGGGCTCCAGGAGTGGGTGGACAAGGGGCGCAGGCCGGTTAGGAGAGGGTAAGGTGGGGGCCCGATTGGGTCCCAATGCACAGGCCATCCTTGCTCCCGGCTCAAGGAACCATGTCCCCGATTTGGTGCCCTGAAAAGGGATTGTTTTAGCATCCTGAGCATGAGGCCTCCAGATGGGGAGGGAGGGGAGGAGGGAGGGAGGGAGAGCGAGAGAAAAGGGTGAGGGAGAGGGAGAACGGGGAGGGAGGGGGGGGGGGGGGGAAGGAGAGGAGGGTTTTTGGGGTCAAGGGTCAAACCAATATGGGGTTCAAGGTGGTTAGGGTCAGGATTGAATTCAGGGCTGGGCATCAAAGATGAGGTTAAATCCAGCGCAGGTTTCGAGCCGGTTAAGGTTAGGATAAAACCTCATGGTCAGGGTGCTTCAGCAAATATATACAGAGACCGGTGGAATGATGATAACAGCAATAATGATGATGAGTATAACAAGCATGGCAACAAGCATAGCAACAACAAGACACTAATAAACAACAATTATGTACACTGTGTGGATTTTATGTCCCTTTAAAAACTTTTTTCATTTAACCCCTTAGGGTGTACAGTGTCTAATTTGGCAATCCAGCCTCTTTCAGCCTTCCTCCTCTGCTGAGCTGTCCATCTGGGGTTTGCCTGTATCACTGTTGCTTTGACCGATTTCCAGCCGTGTGACAGGAAGTGTTTCACCAAATGTGTGTGTGTGTTCCTTTTCCTTAACACATTGTACCTGTGCTGGGTGAATCTGGTCAGAAGTGTGTTGCCTGTCTCACCAACATATTGGATGCCACATTGGCTGCAAGTAATCACATAAATACAGTTCCTGGAGCGTGGGGTACCGTTACATTGTGAGTGGAATACATTTCCATTTGAGAAGCTGCGCAGCCATGTTTGGTGCTTAAAAAATTGCCCCTGGTCTCTGAGTTTGGGCTCAGAGAGAGGTGAAAGTTTTGCCTTAATGAGGAAATCCCTCAGGTTTTTATTCCTCTTAAAGGCCGCTATCACCTTATGATCACCCAGTAATTGGGTTTTCTGGACAAGATCTTGAAAGTTGTTCTTAATCACTCTGATCAGTTTACATGTTGATGGGGCATATGTCACAATCACTGGTAGGATAGGGGTCAGATCAATAGGTTTGGTCTGTAGGAATGATTTAAAACATTTCCTAAGGAAAGAACGACAGTACCCCCTAGTGGCGAGAGCTGCAAATAGAATTTTGGTCGCTGCTCTGAAATCACTCCGCTGGGTGCAGATTCTGTGGAATCGCAATAATTGGGACTTAATTAGACCAGCAAAGGTATGTTTCGGGTGGAAGCTTGTTTTATATAACAATGCATGCGTGTCCGTGGGTTTGAAAAACACTTTAATGTCCAATTTGTGGGTCTGTGAAAAATTTGGGCCTTTAAAGGTGGTTGTGTCCAAGAAGTCAATTGTAGAGTCGCTAATTGTGGATTTAAGTTTAATTGAGTCATTGTGATCATTCAGAGTGGTTAGAAACGTTTCAAAATCTTGTTCAGAATGAGGCCATACTCCCCAGATGTCATCAAGAAACCTGTAATAATACAGCGGTTTTTTATTACATTTTGCCAGGGCTGCAGTTTCCCATTCAGCCATGAATATGTTGGCGTATGCTGGGGCAAATTTCTTACCCATGGCTGTCCCTTTTATTTGTAAGAAGTAGTCCCCGTTGAACTCAAAGTCATTTCTTGTCAGATTGATTTCCAATAATTGCAATAATTCTTTTTCTGGCCTTTTCTTTTCTGGATATTTGTGGAAAATATTCCTAATGGAGTTCATTCCCTCCTTAATATCAATATTGGTATAAAGGCTGTCAATGTCAATCGAGAAAAGAAATGAGTTTGGGGGTACCTCTGCCTGTTTCACCTTCTCCACAAAGTCATATGTGTCTTTAATATAACTGTCATGCTTTGTGGACAAGGGGTTC
>NW_028234342.1:49870-111828 GCF_057382095.1 Aulonocara sp. 'chitande type north' Nkhata Bay | reverse complement strand
GATCATTTTGCTTTCATCCTTTTTATAGGTTTTTTTCAGGTAAGTATTTTTCCTTTATTTAGGTTTTTTTCAGGTAAGTATTTTTCCTTTTTCTTTCTCTATTTAGGTTTTTTCTCTTTCTCTCTTTTTTTAGTTTTTTCATTTTTTCAAAGTTGAATTAGACCCCCCCCTGGTTAGGGTTAGGGTCTTGAACCAGGCAGGGCCATCTCCCACCCCCACGAGGCACGGGCTGAGTTAGGAGTTGAAGAAAACAGGCCACAATGAGCCTGGCGTGCACTGTCCATCGTGGGGGCCGAGGGTTCTTGCCGGGAGGTGGAGACCCTGCCCGGTGGTTCCAAAAATTACCCATCTTGGGTTAAATAGCTAGTGGGCTGTCGCGACGTTTCGGCTTCGTTGTGCCTTCTTCAGACTAGCCCAGATCATTTGCTTTCATCCTTTTTATAGGTTTTTTTCAGGTAAGTATTTTTCCTTTATTTAGGTTTTTTTCAGGTAAGTATTTTTCCTTTTTCCCTTTCTCTATTTAGGTTTTTTCTCTTTCTCTCTTTTTTTAGGTTTTTTCATTTTTTCAAAGTTGAATTAGACCCCCCCCTGGTTAGGGTTAGGGTCTTGAACCAGGCAGGGGCATCTCCCACCCCCACGAGGCACGGGCTGAGTTAGGAGTTGAAGAAAACAGGCCAACAATGAGCCTGGCGTGCACTGTCCATCGTGGGGGCCGAGGGTTCTTGCCGGGAGGTGGAGACCCTGCCCGGTGGTTCCAAAAATTACCCATCTTGGGTTAAATAGCTAGTGGGCTGTCGCGACGTTTCGGCTTCGTTGTGCCTTCTTCAGACTAGCCCAGATCATTTGCTTTCATCCTTTTTATAGGTTTTTTTCAGGTAAGTATTTTTCCTTTATTTAGGTTTTTTTCAGGTAAGTATTTTTCCTTTTTCCCTTTCTCTATTTAGGTTTTTTCTCTTTCTCTCTTTTTTTAGGTTTTTTCATTTTTTCAAAGTTGAATTAGACCCCCCCCTGGTTAGGGTTAGGGTCTTGAACCAGGCAGGGGCATCTCCCACCCCCACGAGGCACGGGCTGAGTTAGGAGTTGAAGAAAACAGGCCAACAATGAGCCTGGCGTGCACTGTCCATCGTGGGGGCCGAGGGTTCTTGCCGGGAGGTGGAGACCCTGCCCGGTGGTTCCAAAAATTACCCATCTTGGGTTAAATAGCTAGTGGGCTGTCGCGACGTTTCGGCTTCGTTGTGCCTTCTTCAGACTAGCCCAGATCATTTGCTTTCATCCTTTTTATAGGTTTTTTTCAGGTAAGTATTTTTCCTTTATTTAGGTTTTTTTCAGGTAAGTATTTTTCCTTTTTCCCTTTCTCTATTTAGGTTTTTTCTCTTTCTCTCTTTTTTTAGGTTTTTTCATTTTTTCAAAGTTGAATTAGACCCCCCCCTGGTTAGGGTTAGGGTCTTGAACCAGGCAGGGGCATCTCCCACCCCCACGAGGCACGGGCTGAGTTAGGAGTTGAAGAAAACAGGCCAACAATGAGCCTGGCGTGCACTGTCCATCGTGGGGGCCGAGGGTTCTTGCCGGGAGGTGGAGACCCTGCCCGGTGGTTCCAAAAATTACCCATCTTGGGTTAAATAGCTAGTGGGCTGTCGCGACGTTTCGGCTTCGTTGTGCCTTCTTCAGACTAGCCCAGATCATTTGCTTTCATCCTTTTTATAGGTTTTTTTCAGGTAAGTATTTTTCCTTTATTTAGGTTTTTTTCAGGTAAGTATTTTTCCTTTTTCCCTTTCTCTATTTAGGTTTTTTCTCTTTCTCTCTTTTTTTAGGTTTTTTCATTTTTTCAAAGTTGAATTAGACCCCCCCCTGGTTAGGGTTAGGGTCTTGAACCAGGCAGGGGCATCTCCCACCCCCACGAGGCACGGGCTGAGTTAGGAGTTGAAGAAAACAGGCCAACAATGAGCCTGGCGTGCACTGTCCATCGTGGGGGCCGAGGGTTCTTGCCGGGAGGTGGAGACCCTGCCCGGTGGTTCCAAAAATTACCCATCTTGGGTTAAATAGCTAGTGGGCTGTCGCGACGTTTCGGCTTCGTTGTGCCTTCTTCAGACTAGCCCAGATCATTTGCTTTCATCCTTTTTATAGGTTTTTTTCAGGTAAGTATTTTTCCTTTATTTAGGTTTTTTTCAGGTAAGTATTTTTCCTTTTTCCCTTTCTCTATTTAGGTTTTTTCTCTTTCTCTCTTTTTTTAGGTTTTTTCATTTTTTCAAAGTTGAATTAGACCCCCCCCTGGTTAGGGTTAGGGTCTTGAACCAGGCAGGGGCATCTCCCACCCCCACGAGGCACGGGCTGAGTTAGGAGTTGAAGAAAACAGGCCAACAATGAGCCTGGCGTGCACTGTCCATCGTGGGGGCCGAGGGTTCTTGCCGGGAGGTGGAGACCCTGCCCGGTGGTTCCAAAAATTACCCATCTTGGGTTAAATAGCTAGTGGGCTGTCGCGACGTTTCGGCTTCGTTGTGCCTTCTTCAGACTAGCCCAGATCATTTGCTTTCATCCTTTTTATAGGTTTTTTTCAGGTAAGTATTTTTCCTTTATTTAGGTTTTTTTCAGGTAAGTATTTTTCCTTTTTCCCTTTCTCTATTTAGGTTTTTTCTCTTTCTCTCTTTTTTTAGGTTTTTTCATTTTTTCAAAGTTGAATTAGACCCCCCCCTGGTTAGGGTTAGGGTCTTGAACCAGGCAGGGGCATCTCCCACCCCCACGAGGCACGGGCTGAGTTAGGAGTTGAAGAAAACAGGCCAACAATGAGCCTGGCGTGCACTGTCCATCGTGGGGGCCGAGGGTTCTTGCCGGGAGGTGGAGACCCTGCCCGGTGGTTCCAAAAATTACCCATCTTGGGTTAAATAGCTAGTGGGCTGTCGCGACGTTTCGGCTTCGTTGTGCCTTCTTCAGACTAGCCCAGATCATTTGCTTTCATCCTTTTTATAGGTTTTTTTCAGGTAAGTATTTTTCCTTTATTTAGGTTTTTTTCAGGTAAGTATTTTTCCTTTTTCCCTTTCTCTATTTAGGTTTTTTCTCTTTCTCTCTTTTTTTAGGTTTTTTCATTTTTTCAAAGTTGAATTAGACCCCCCCCTGGTTAGGGTTAGGGTCTTGAACCAGGCAGGGGCATCTCCCACCCCCACGAGGCACGGGCTGAGTTAGGAGTTGAAGAAAACAGGCCAACAATGAGCCTGGCGTGCACTGTCCATCGTGGGGGCCGAGGGTTCTTGCCGGGAGGTGGAGACCCTGCCCGGTGGTTCCAAAAATTACCCATCTTGGGTTAAATAGCTAGTGGGCTGTCGCGACGTTTCGGCTTCGTTGTGCCTTCTTCAGACTAGCCCAGATCATTTGCTTTCATCCTTTTTATAGGTTTTTTTCAGGTAAGTATTTTTCCTTTATTTAGGTTTTTTTCAGGTAAGTATTTTTCCTTTTTCCCTTTCTCTATTTAGGTTTTTTCTCTTTCTCTCTTTTTTTAGGTTTTTTCATTTTTTCAAAGTTGAATTAGACCCCCCCCTGGTTAGGGTTAGGGTCTTGAACCAGGCAGGGGCATCTCCCACCCCCACGAGGCACGGGCTGAGTTAGGAGTTGAAGAAAACAGGCCAACAATGAGCCTGGCGTGCACTGTCCATCGTGGGGGCCGAGGGTTCTTGCCGGGAGGTGGAGACCCTGCCCGGTGGTTCCAAAAATTACCCATCTTGGGTTAAATAGCTAGTGGGCTGTCGCGACGTTTCGGCTTCGTTGTGCCTTCTTCAGACTAGCCCAGATCATTTGCTTTCATCCTTTTTATAGGTTTTTTTCAGGTAAGTATTTTTCCTTTATTTAGGTTTTTTTCAGGTAAGTATTTTTCCTTTTTCCCTTTCTCTATTTAGGTTTTTTCTCTTTCTCTCTTTTTTTTTTTTTAGGTTTTTTCATTTTTTCAAAGTTGAATTAGACCCCCCCCTGGTTAGGGTTAGGGTCTTGAACCAGGCAGGGGCATCTCCCACCCCCACGAGGCACGGGCTGAGTTAGGAGTTGAAGAAAACAGGCCAACAATGAGCCTGGCGTGCACTGTCCATCGTGGGGGCCGAGGGTTCTTGCCGGGAGGTGGAGACCCTGCCCGGTGGTTCCAAAAATTACCCATCTTGGGTTAAATAGCTAGTGGGCTGTCGCGACGTTTCGGCTTCGTTGTGCCTTCTTCAGACTAGCCCAGATCATTTGCTTTCATCCTTTTTATAGGTTTTTTTCAGGTAAGTATTTTTCCTTTATTTAGGTTTTTTTCAGGTAAGTATTTTTCCTTTTTCCCTTTCTCTATTTAGGTTTTTTCTCTTTCTCTCTTTTTTTAGGTTTTTTCATTTTTTCAAAGTTGAATTAGACCCCCCCCTGGTTAGGGTTAGGGTCTTGAACCAGGCAGGGGCATCTCCCACCCCCACGAGGCACGGGCTGAGTTAGGAGTTGAAGAAAACAGGCCAACAATGAGCCTGGCGTGCACTGTCCATCGTGGGGGCCGAGGGTTCTTGCCGGGAGGTGGAGACCCTGCCCGGTGGTTCCAAAAATTACCCATCTTGGGTTAAATAGCTAGTGGGCTGTCGCGACGTTTCGGCTTCGTTGTGCCTTCTTCAGACTAGCCCAGATCATTTGCTTTCATCCTTTTTATAGGTTTTTTTCAGGTAAGTATTTTTCCTTTATTTAGGTTTTTTTCAGGTAAGTATTTTTCCTTTTTCCCTTTCTCTATTTAGGTTTTTTCTCTTTCTCTCTTTTTTTAGGTTTTTTCATTTTTTCAAAGTTGAATTAGACCCCCCCCTGGTTAGGGTTAGGGTCTTGAACCAGGCAGGGGCATCTCCCACCCCCACGAGGCACGGGCTGAGTTAGGAGTTGAAGAAAACAGGCCAACAATGAGCCTGGCGTGCACTGTCCATCGTGGGGGCCGAGGGTTCTTGCCGGGAGGTGGAGACCCTGCCCGGTGGTTCCAAAAATTACCCATCTTGGGTTAAATAGCTAGTGGGCTGTCGCGACGTTTCGGCTTCGTTGTGCCTTCTTCAGACTAGCCCAGATCATTTGCTTTCATCCTTTTTATAGGTTTTTTTCAGGTAAGTATTTTTCCTTTATTTAGGTTTTTTTCAGGTAAGTATTTTTCCTTTTTCCCTTTCTCTATTTAGGTTTTTTCTCTTTCTCTCTTTTTTTAGGTTTTTTCATTTTTTCAAAGTTGAATTAGACCCCCCCCTGGTTAGGGTTAGGGTCTTGAACCAGGCAGGGGCATCTCCCACCCCCACGAGGCACGGGCTGAGTTAGGAGTTGAAGAAAACAGGCCAACAATGAGCCTGGCGTGCACTGTCCATCGTGGGGGCCGAGGGTTCTTGCCGGGAGGTGGAGACCCTGCCCGGTGGTTCCAAAAATTACCCATCTTGGGTTAAATAGCTAGTGGGCTGTCGCGACGTTTCGGCTTCGTTGTGCCTTCTTCAGACTAGCCCAGATCATTTGCTTTCATCCTTTTTATAGGTTTTTTTCAGGTAAGTATTTTTCCTTTATTTAGGTTTTTTTCAGGTAAGTATTTTTCCTTTTTCCCTTTCTCTATTTAGGTTTTTTCTCTTTCTCTCTTTTTTTAGGTTTTTTCATTTTTTCAAAGTTGAATTAGACCCCCCCCTGGTTAGGGTTAGGGTCTTGAACCAGGCAGGGGCATCTCCCACCCCCACGAGGCACGGGCTGAGTTAGGAGTTGAAGAAAACAGGCCAACAATGAGCCTGGCGTGCACTGTCCATCGTGGGGGCCGAGGGTTCTTGCCGGGAGGTGGAGACCCTGCCCGGTGGTTCCAAAAATTACCCATCTTGGGTTAAATAGCTAGTGGGCTGTCGCGACGTTTCGGCTTCGTTGTGCCTTCTTCAGACTAGCCCAGATCATTTGCTTTCATCCTTTTTATAGGTTTTTTTCAGGTAAGTATTTTTCCTTTATTTAGGTTTTTTTCAGGTAAGTATTTTTCCTTTTTCCCTTTCTCTATTTAGGTTTTTTCTCTTTCTCTCTTTTTTTAGGTTTTTTCATTTTTTCAAAGTTGAATTAGACCCCCCCCTGGTTAGGGTTAGGGTCTTGAACCAGGCAGGGGCATCTCCCACCCCCACGAGGCACGGGCTGAGTTAGGAGTTGAAGAAAACAGGCCAACAATGAGCCTGGCGTGCACTGTCCATCGTGGGGGCCGAGGGTTCTTGCCGGGAGGTGGAGACCCTGCCCGGTGGTTCCAAAAATTACCCATCTTGGGTTAAATAGCTAGTGGGCTGTCGCGACGTTTCGGCTTCGTTGTGCCTTCTTCAGACTAGCCCAGATCATTTGCTTTCATCCTTTTTATAGGTTTTTTTCAGGTAAGTATTTTTCCTTTATTTAGGTTTTTTTCAGGTAAGTATTTTTCCTTTTTCCCTTTCTCTATTTAGGTTTTTTCTCTTTCTCTCTTTTTTTAGGTTTTTTCATTTTTTCAAAGTTGAATTAGACCCCCCCCTGGTTAGGGTTAGGGTCTTGAACCAGGCAGGGGCATCTCCCACCCCCACGAGGCACGGGCTGAGTTAGGAGTTGAAGAAAACAGGCCAACAATGAGCCTGGCGTGCACTGTCCATCGTGGGGGCCGAGGGTTCTTGCCGGGAGGTGGAGACCCTGCCCGGTGGTTCCAAAAATTACCCATCTTGGGTTAAATAGCTAGTGGGCTGTCGCGACGTTTCGGCTTCGTTGTGCCTTCTTCAGACTAGCCCAGATCATTTGCTTTCATCCTTTTTATAGGTTTTTTTCAGGTAAGTATTTTTCCTTTATTTAGGTTTTTTTCAGGTAAGTATTTTTCCTTTTTCCCTTTCTCTATTTAGGTTTTTTCTCTTTCTCTCTTTTTTTAGGTTTTTTCATTTTTTCAAAGTTGAATTAGACCCCCCCCTGGTTAGGGTTAGGGTCTTGAACCAGGCAGGGGCATCTCCCACCCCCACGAGGCACGGGCTGAGTTAGGAGTTGAAGAAAACAGGCCAACAATGAGCCTGGCGTGCACTGTCCATCGTGGGGGCCGAGGGTTCTTGCCGGGAGGTGGAGACCCTGCCCGGTGGTTCCAAAAATTACCCATCTTGGGTTAAATAGCTAGTGGGCTGTCGCGACGTTTCGGCTTCGTTGTGCCTTCTTCAGACTAGCCCAGATCATTTGCTTTCATCCTTTTTATAGGTTTTTTTCAGGTAAGTATTTTTCCTTTATTTAGGTTTTTTTCAGGTAAGTATTTTTCCTTTTTCCCTTTCTCTATTTAGGTTTTTTCTCTTTCTCTCTTTTTTTAGGTTTTTTCATTTTTTCAAAGTTGAATTAGACCCCCCCCTGGTTAGGGTTAGGGTCTTGAACCAGGCAGGGGCATCTCCCACCCCCACGAGGCACGGGCTGAGTTAGGAGTTGAAGAAAACAGGCCAACAATGAGCCTGGCGTGCACTGTCCATCGTGGGGGCCGAGGGTTCTTGCCGGGAGGTGGAGACCCTGCCCGGTGGTTCCAAAAATTACCCATCTTGGGTTAAATAGCTAGTGGGCTGTCGCGACGTTTCGGCTTCGTTGTGCCTTCTTCAGACTAGCCCAGATCATTTGCTTTCATCCTTTTTATAGGTTTTTTTCAGGTAAGTATTTTTCCTTTATTTAGGTTTTTTTCAGGTAAGTATTTTTCCTTTTTCCCTTTCTCTATTTAGGTTTTTTCTCTTTCTCTCTTTTTTTAGGTTTTTTCATTTTTTCAAAGTTGAATTAGACCCCCCCCTGGTTAGGGTTAGGGTCTTGAACCAGGCAGGGGCATCTCCCACCCCCACGAGGCACGGGCTGAGTTAGGAGTTGAAGAAAACAGGCCAACAATGAGCCTGGCGTGCACTGTCCATCGTGGGGGCCGAGGGTTCTTGCCGGGAGGTGGAGACCCTGCCCGGTGGTTCCAAAAATTACCCATCTTGGGTTAAATAGCTAGTGGGCTGTCGCGACGTTTCGGCTTCGTTGTGCCTTCTTCAGACTAGCCCAGATCATTTGCTTTCATCCTTTTTATAGGTTTTTTTCAGGTAAGTATTTTTCCTTTATTTAGGTTTTTTTCAGGTAAGTATTTTTCCTTTTTCCCTTTCTCTATTTAGGTTTTTTCTCTTTCTCTCTTTTTTTAGGTTTTTTCATTTTTTCAAAGTTGAATTAGACCCCCCCCTGGTTAGGGTTAGGGTCTTGAACCAGGCAGGGGCATCTCCCACCCCCACGAGGCACGGGCTGAGTTAGGAGTTGAAGAAAACAGGCCAACAATGAGCCTGGCGTGCACTGTCCATCGTGGGGGCCGAGGGTTCTTGCCGGGAGGTGGAGACCCTGCCCGGTGGTTCCAAAAATTACCCATCTTGGGTTAAATAGCTAGTGGGCTGTCGCGACGTTTCGGCTTCGTTGTGCCTTCTTCAGACTAGCCCAGATCATTTGCTTTCATCCTTTTTATAGGTTTTTTTCAGGTAAGTATTTTTCCTTTATTTAGGTTTTTTTCAGGTAAGTATTTTTCCTTTTTCCCTTTCTCTATTTAGGTTTTTTCTCTTTCTCTCTTTTTTTAGGTTTTTTCATTTTTTCAAAGTTGAATTAGACCCCCCCCTGGTTAGGGTTAGGGTCTTGAACCAGGCAGGGGCATCTCCCACCCCCACGAGGCACGGGCTGAGTTAGGAGTTGAAGAAAACAGGCCAACAATGAGCCTGGCGTGCACTGTCCATCGTGGGGGCCGAGGGTTCTTGCCGGGAGGTGGAGACCCTGCCCGGTGGTTCCAAAAATTACCCATCTTGGGTTAAATAGCTAGTGGGCTGTCGCGACGTTTCGGCTTCGTTGTGCCTTCTTCAGACTAGCCCAGATCATTTGCTTTCATCCTTTTTATAGGTTTTTTTCAGGTAAGTATTTTTCCTTTATTTAGGTTTTTTTCAGGTAAGTATTTTTCCTTTTTCCCTTTCTCTATTTAGGTTTTTTCTCTTTCTCTCTTTTTTTAGGTTTTTTCATTTTTTCAAAGTTGAATTAGACCCCCCCCTGGTTAGGGTTAGGGTCTTGAACCAGGCAGGGGCATCTCCCACCCCCACGAGGCACGGGCTGAGTTAGGAGTTGAAGAAAACAGGCCAACAATGAGCCTGGCGTGCACTGTCCATCGTGGGGGCCGAGGGTTCTTGCCGGGAGGTGGAGACCCTGCCCGGTGGTTCCAAAAATTACCCATCTTGGGTTAAATAGCTAGTGGGCTGTCGCGACGTTTCGGCTTCGTTGTGCCTTCTTCAGACTAGCCCAGATCATTTGCTTTCATCCTTTTTATAGGTTTTTTTCAGGTAAGTATTTTTCCTTTATTTAGGTTTTTTTCAGGTAAGTATTTTTCCTTTTTCCCTTTCTCTATTTAGGTTTTTTCTCTTTCTCTCTTTTTTTAGGTTTTTTCATTTTTTCAAAGTTGAATTAGACCCCCCCCTGGTTAGGGTTAGGGTCTTGAACCAGGCAGGGGCATCTCCCACCCCCACGAGGCACGGGCTGAGTTAGGAGTTGAAGAAAACAGGCCAACAATGAGCCTGGCGTGCACTGTCCATCGTGGGGGCCGAGGGTTCTTGCCGGGAGGTGGAGACCCTGCCCGGTGGTTCCAAAAATTACCCATCTTGGGTTAAATAGCTAGTGGGCTGTCGCGACGTTTCGGCTTCGTTGTGCCTTCTTCAGACTAGCCCAGATCATTTGCTTTCATCCTTTTTATAGGTTTTTTTCAGGTAAGTATTTTTCCTTTATTTAGGTTTTTTTCAGGTAAGTATTTTTCCTTTTTCCCTTTCTCTATTTAGGTTTTTTCTCTTTCTCTCTTTTTTTAGGTTTTTTCATTTTTTCAAAGTTGAATTAGACCCCCCCCTGGTTAGGGTTAGGGTCTTGAACCAGGCAGGGGCATCTCCCACCCCCACGAGGCACGGGCTGAGTTAGGAGTTGAAGAAAACAGGCCAACAATGAGCCTGGCGTGCACTGTCCATCGTGGGGGCCGAGGGTTCTTGCCGGGAGGTGGAGACCCTGCCCGGTGGTTCCAAAAATTACCCATCTTGGGTTAAATAGCTAGTGGGCTGTCGCGACGTTTCGGCTTCGTTGTGCCTTCTTCAGACTAGCCCAGATCATTTGCTTTCATCCTTTTTATAGGTTTTTTTCAGGTAAGTATTTTTCCTTTATTTAGGTTTTTTTCAGGTAAGTATTTTTCCTTTTTCCCTTTCTCTATTTAGGTTTTTTCTCTTTCTCTCTTTTTTTAGGTTTTTTCATTTTTTCAAAGTTGAATTAGACCCCCCCCTGGTTAGGGTTAGGGTCTTGAACCAGGCAGGGGCATCTCCCACCCCCACGAGGCACGGGCTGAGTTAGGAGTTGAAGAAAACAGGCCAACAATGAGCCTGGCGTGCACTGTCCATCGTGGGGGCCGAGGGTTCTTGCCGGGAGGTGGAGACCCTGCCCGGTGGTTCCAAAAATTACCCATCTTGGGTTAAATAGCTAGTGGGCTGTCGCGACGTTTCGGCTTCGTTGTGCCTTCTTCAGACTAGCCCAGATCATTTGCTTTCATCCTTTTTATAGGTTTTTTTCAGGTAAGTATTTTTCCTTTATTTAGGTTTTTTTCAGGTAAGTATTTTTCCTTTTTCCCTTTCTCTATTTAGGTTTTTTCTCTTTCTCTCTTTTTTTAGGTTTTTTCATTTTTTCAAAGTTGAATTAGACCCCCCCCTGGTTAGGGTTAGGGTCTTGAACCAGGCAGGGGCATCTCCCACCCCCACGAGGCACGGGCTGAGTTAGGAGTTGAAGAAAACAGGCCAACAATGAGCCTGGCGTGCACTGTCCATCGTGGGGGCCGAGGGTTCTTGCCGGGAGGTGGAGACCCTGCCCGGTGGTTCCAAAAATTACCCATCTTGGGTTAAATAGCTAGTGGGCTGTCGCGACGTTTCGGCTTCGTTGTGCCTTCTTCAGACTAGCCCAGATCATTTGCTTTCATCCTTTTTATAGGTTTTTTTCAGGTAAGTATTTTTCCTTTATTTAGGTTTTTTTCAGGTAAGTATTTTTCCTTTTTCCCTTTCTCTATTTAGGTTTTTTCTCTTTCTCTCTTTTTTTAGGTTTTTTCATTTTTTCAAAGTTGAATTAGACCCCCCCCTGGTTAGGGTTAGGGTCTTGAACCAGGCAGGGGCATCTCCCACCCCCACGAGGCACGGGCTGAGTTAGGAGTTGAAGAAAACAGGCCAACAATGAGCCTGGCGTGCACTGTCCATCGTGGGGGCCGAGGGTTCTTGCCGGGAGGTGGAGACCCTGCCCGGTGGTTCCAAAAATTACCCATCTTGGGTTAAATAGCTAGTGGGCTGTCGCGACGTTTCGGCTTCGTTGTGCCTTCTTCAGACTAGCCCAGATCATTTGCTTTCATCCTTTTTATAGGTTTTTTTCAGGTAAGTATTTTTCCTTTATTTAGGTTTTTTTCAGGTAAGTATTTTTCCTTTTTCCCTTTCTCTATTTAGGTTTTTTCTCTTTCTCTCTTTTTTTAGGTTTTTTCATTTTTTCAAAGTTGAATTAGACCCCCCCCTGGTTAGGGTTAGGGTCTTGAACCAGGCAGGGGCATCTCCCACCCCCACGAGGCACGGGCTGAGTTAGGAGTTGAAGAAAACAGGCCAACAATGAGCCTGGCGTGCACTGTCCATCGTGGGGGCCGAGGGTTCTTGCCGGGAGGTGGAGACCCTGCCCGGTGGTTCCAAAAATTACCCATCTTGGGTTAAATAGCTAGTGGGCTGTCGCGACGTTTCGGCTTCGTTGTGCCTTCTTCAGACTAGCCCAGATCATTTGCTTTCATCCTTTTTATAGGTTTTTTTCAGGTAAGTATTTTTCCTTTATTTAGGTTTTTTTCAGGTAAGTATTTTTCCTTTTTCCCTTTCTCTATTTAGGTTTTTTCTCTTTCTCTCTTTTTTTAGGTTTTTTCATTTTTTCAAAGTTGAATTAGACCCCCCCCTGGTTAGGGTTAGGGTCTTGAACCAGGCAGGGGCATCTCCCACCCCCACGAGGCACGGGCTGAGTTAGGAGTTGAAGAAAACAGGCCAACAATGAGCCTGGCGTGCACTGTCCATCGTGGGGGCCGAGGGTTCTTGCCGGGAGGTGGAGACCCTGCCCGGTGGTTCCAAAAATTACCCATCTTGGGTTAAATAGCTAGTGGGCTGTCGCGACGTTTCGGCTTCGTTGTGCCTTCTTCAGACTAGCCCAGATCATTTGCTTTCATCCTTTTTATAGGTTTTTTTCAGGTAAGTATTTTTCCTTTATTTAGGTTTTTTTCAGGTAAGTATTTTTCCTTTTTCCCTTTCTCTATTTAGGTTTTTTCTCTTTCTCTCTTTTTTTAGGTTTTTTCATTTTTTCAAAGTTGAATTAGACCCCCCCCTGGTTAGGGTTAGGGTCTTGAACCAGGCAGGGGCATCTCCCACCCCCACGAGGCACGGGCTGAGTTAGGAGTTGAAGAAAACAGGCCAACAATGAGCCTGGCGTGCACTGTCCATCGTGGGGGCCGAGGGTTCTTGCCGGGAGGTGGAGACCCTGCCCGGTGGTTCCAAAAATTACCCATCTTGGGTTAAATAGCTAGTGGGCTGTCGCGACGTTTCGGCTTCGTTGTGCCTTCTTCAGACTAGCCCAGATCATTTGCTTTCATCCTTTTTATAGGTTTTTTTCAGGTAAGTATTTTTCCTTTATTTAGGTTTTTTTCAGGTAAGTATTTTTCCTTTTTCCCTTTCTCTATTTAGGTTTTTTCTCTTTCTCTCTTTTTTTAGGTTTTTTCATTTTTTCAAAGTTGAATTAGACCCCCCCCTGGTTAGGGTTAGGGTCTTGAACCAGGCAGGGGCATCTCCCACCCCCACGAGGCACGGGCTGAGTTAGGAGTTGAAGAAAACAGGCCAACAATGAGCCTGGCGTGCACTGTCCATCGTGGGGGCCGAGGGTTCTTGCCGGGAGGTGGAGACCCTGCCCGGTGGTTCCAAAAATTACCCATCTTGGGTTAAATAGCTAGTGGGCTGTCGCGACGTTTCGGCTTCGTTGTGCCTTCTTCAGACTAGCCCAGATCATTTGCTTTCATCCTTTTTATAGGTTTTTTTCAGGTAAGTATTTTTCCTTTATTTAGGTTTTTTTCAGGTAAGTATTTTTCCTTTTTCCCTTTCTCTATTTAGGTTTTTTCTCTTTCTCTCTTTTTTTAGGTTTTTTCATTTTTTCAAAGTTGAATTAGACCCCCCCCTGGTTAGGGTTAGGGTCTTGAACCAGGCAGGGGCATCTCCCACCCCCACGAGGCACGGGCTGAGTTAGGAGTTGAAGAAAACAGGCCAACAATGAGCCTGGCGTGCACTGTCCATCGTGGGGGCCGAGGGTTCTTGCCGGGAGGTGGAGACCCTGCCCGGTGGTTCCAAAAATTACCCATCTTGGGTTAAATAGCTAGTGGGCTGTCGCGACGTTTCGGCTTCGTTGTGCCTTCTTCAGACTAGCCCAGATCATTTGCTTTCATCCTTTTTATAGGTTTTTTTCAGGTAAGTATTTTTCCTTTATTTAGGTTTTTTTCAGGTAAGTATTTTTCCTTTTTCCCTTTCTCTATTTAGGTTTTTTCTCTTTCTCTCTTTTTTTAGGTTTTTTCATTTTTTCAAAGTTGAATTAGACCCCCCCCTGGTTAGGGTTAGGGTCTTGAACCAGGCAGGGGCATCTCCCACCCCCACGAGGCACGGGCTGAGTTAGGAGTTGAAGAAAACAGGCCAACAATGAGCCTGGCGTGCACTGTCCATCGTGGGGGCCGAGGGTTCTTGCCGGGAGGTGGAGACCCTGCCCGGTGGTTCCAAAAATTACCCATCTTGGGTTAAATAGCTAGTGGGCTGTCGCGACGTTTCGGCTTCGTTGTGCCTTCTTCAGACTAGCCCAGATCATTTGCTTTCATCCTTTTTATAGGTTTTTTTCAGGTAAGTATTTTTCCTTTATTTAGGTTTTTTTCAGGTAAGTATTTTTCCTTTTTCCCTTTCTCTATTTAGGTTTTTTCTCTTTCTCTCTTTTTTTAGGTTTTTTCATTTTTTCAAAGTTGAATTAGACCCCCCCCTGGTTAGGGTTAGGGTCTTGAACCAGGCAGGGGCATCTCCCACCCCCACGAGGCACGGGCTGAGTTAGGAGTTGAAGAAAACAGGCCAACAATGAGCCTGGCGTGCACTGTCCATCGTGGGGGCCGAGGGTTCTTGCCGGGAGGTGGAGACCCTGCCCGGTGGTTCCAAAAATTACCCATCTTGGGTTAAATAGCTAGTGGGCTGTCGCGACGTTTCGGCTTCGTTGTGCCTTCTTCAGACTAGCCCAGATCATTTGCTTTCATCCTTTTTATAGGTTTTTTTCAGGTAAGTATTTTTCCTTTATTTAGGTTTTTTTCAGGTAAGTATTTTTCCTTTTTCCCTTTCTCTATTTAGGTTTTTTCTCTTTCTCTCTTTTTTTAGGTTTTTTCATTTTTTCAAAGTTGAATTAGACCCCCCCCTGGTTAGGGTTAGGGTCTTGAACCAGGCAGGGGCATCTCCCACCCCCACGAGGCACGGGCTGAGTTAGGAGTTGAAGAAAACAGGCCAACAATGAGCCTGGCGTGCACTGTCCATCGTGGGGGCCGAGGGTTCTTGCCGGGAGGTGGAGACCCTGCCCGGTGGTTCCAAAAATTACCCATCTTGGGTTAAATAGCTAGTGGGCTGTCGCGACGTTTCGGCTTCGTTGTGCCTTCTTCAGACTAGCCCAGATCATTTGCTTTCATCCTTTTTATAGGTTTTTTTCAGGTAAGTATTTTTCCTTTATTTAGGTTTTTTTCAGGTAAGTATTTTTCCTTTTTCCCTTTCTCTATTTAGGTTTTTTCTCTTTCTCTCTTTTTTTAGGTTTTTTCATTTTTTCAAAGTTGAATTAGACCCCCCCCTGGTTAGGGTTAGGGTCTTGAACCAGGCAGGGGCATCTCCCACCCCCACGAGGCACGGGCTGAGTTAGGAGTTGAAGAAAACAGGCCAACAATGAGCCTGGCGTGCACTGTCCATCGTGGGGGCCGAGGGTTCTTGCCGGGAGGTGGAGACCCTGCCCGGTGGTTCCAAAAATTACCCATCTTGGGTTAAATAGCTAGTGGGCTGTCGCGACGTTTCGGCTTCGTTGTGCCTTCTTCAGACTAGCCCAGATCATTTGCTTTCATCCTTTTTATAGGTTTTTTTCAGGTAAGTATTTTTCCTTTATTTAGGTTTTTTTCAGGTAAGTATTTTTCCTTTTTCCCTTTCTCTATTTAGGTTTTTTCTCTTTCTCTCTTTTTTTAGGTTTTTTCATTTTTTCAAAGTTGAATTAGACCCCCCCCTGGTTAGGGTTAGGGTCTTGAACCAGGCAGGGGCATCTCCCACCCCCACGAGGCACGGGCTGAGTTAGGAGTTGAAGAAAACAGGCCAACAATGAGCCTGGCGTGCACTGTCCATCGTGGGGGCCGAGGGTTCTTGCCGGGAGGTGGAGACCCTGCCCGGTGGTTCCAAAAATTACCCATCTTGGGTTAAATAGCTAGTGGGCTGTCGCGACGTTTCGGCTTCGTTGTGCCTTCTTCAGACTAGCCCAGATCATTTGCTTTCATCCTTTTTATAGGTTTTTTTCAGGTAAGTATTTTTCCTTTATTTAGGTTTTTTTCAGGTAAGTATTTTTCCTTTTTCCCTTTCTCTATTTAGGTTTTTTCTCTTTCTCTCTTTTTTTAGGTTTTTTCATTTTTTCAAAGTTGAATTAGACCCCCCCCTGGTTAGGGTTAGGGTCTTGAACCAGGCAGGGGCATCTCCCACCCCCACGAGGCACGGGCTGAGTTAGGAGTTGAAGAAAACAGGCCAACAATGAGCCTGGCGTGCACTGTCCATCGTGGGGGCCGAGGGTTCTTGCCGGGAGGTGGAGACCCTGCCCGGTGGTTCCAAAAATTACCCATCTTGGGTTAAATAGCTAGTGGGCTGTCGCGACGTTTCGGCTTCGTTGTGCCTTCTTCAGACTAGCCCAGATCATTTGCTTTCATCCTTTTTATAGGTTTTTTTCAGGTAAGTATTTTTCCTTTATTTAGGTTTTTTTCAGGTAAGTATTTTTCCTTTTTCCCTTTCTCTATTTAGGTTTTTTCTCTTTCTCTCTTTTTTTAGGTTTTTTCATTTTTTCAAAGTTGAATTAGACCCCCCCCTGGTTAGGGTTAGGGTCTTGAACCAGGCAGGGGCATCTCCCACCCCCACGAGGCACGGGCTGAGTTAGGAGTTGAAGAAAACAGGCCAACAATGAGCCTGGCGTGCACTGTCCATCGTGGGGGCCGAGGGTTCTTGCCGGGAGGTGGAGACCCTGCCCGGTGGTTCCAAAAATTACCCATCTTGGGTTAAATAGCTAGTGGGCTGTCGCGACGTTTCGGCTTCGTTGTGCCTTCTTCAGACTAGCCCAGATCATTTGCTTTCATCCTTTTTATAGGTTTTTTTCAGGTAAGTATTTTTCCTTTATTTAGGTTTTTTTCAGGTAAGTATTTTTCCTTTTTCCCTTTCTCTATTTAGGTTTTTTCTCTTTCTCTCTTTTTTTAGGTTTTTTCATTTTTTCAAAGTTGAATTAGACCCCCCCCTGGTTAGGGTTAGGGTCTTGAACCAGGCAGGGGCATCTCCCACCCCCACGAGGCACGGGCTGAGTTAGGAGTTGAAGAAAACAGGCCAACAATGAGCCTGGCGTGCACTGTCCATCGTGGGGGCCGAGGGTTCTTGCCGGGAGGTGGAGACCCTGCCCGGTGGTTCCAAAAATTACCCATCTTGGGTTAAATAGCTAGTGGGCTGTCGCGACGTTTCGGCTTCGTTGTGCCTTCTTCAGACTAGCCCAGATCATTTGCTTTCATCCTTTTTATAGGTTTTTTTCAGGTAAGTATTTTTCCTTTATTTAGGTTTTTTTCAGGTAAGTATTTTTCCTTTTTCCCTTTCTCTATTTAGGTTTTTTCTCTTTCTCTCTTTTTTTAGGTTTTTTCATTTTTTCAAAGTTGAATTAGACCCCCCCCTGGTTAGGGTTAGGGTCTTGAACCAGGCAGGGGCATCTCCCACCCCCACGAGGCACGGGCTGAGTTAGGAGTTGAAGAAAACAGGCCAACAATGAGCCTGGCGTGCACTGTCCATCGTGGGGGCCGAGGGTTCTTGCCGGGAGGTGGAGACCCTGCCCGGTGGTTCCAAAAATTACCCATCTTGGGTTAAATAGCTAGTGGGCTGTCGCGACGTTTCGGCTTCGTTGTGCCTTCTTCAGACTAGCCCAGATCATTTGCTTTCATCCTTTTTATAGGTTTTTTTCAGGTAAGTATTTTTCCTTTATTTAGGTTTTTTTCAGGTAAGTATTTTTCCTTTTTCCCTTTCTCTATTTAGGTTTTTTCTCTTTCTCTCTTTTTTTAGGTTTTTTCATTTTTTCAAAGTTGAATTAGACCCCCCCCTGGTTAGGGTTAGGGTCTTGAACCAGGCAGGGGCATCTCCCACCCCCACGAGGCACGGGCTGAGTTAGGAGTTGAAGAAAACAGGCCAACAATGAGCCTGGCGTGCACTGTCCATCGTGGGGGCCGAGGGTTCTTGCCGGGAGGTTAGGGTAGGGTTAGGGTTAGGGTTAGGGTTAGGGTTAGGGTTAGGGTTAGGGGGTTAGGGGGTTAGGAGAGGGTAAGGTGGGGGCCCGATTGGGTCCCAATGCACAGGCCATCCTTGCTCCCGGCTCAAGGAACCATGTCCCCGATTTGGTGCCCTGAAAAGGGATTGTTTTAGCATCCTGAGCATGAGGCCTCCAGATGGGGAGGGAGGGGAGGAGGGAGGGAGGGAGAGCGAGAGAAAAGGGTGAGGGAGAGGGAGAACGGGGAGGGAGGGGGGGGGGGGGGAAGGAGAGGAGGGTTTTTGGGGTCAAGGGTCAAACCAATATGGGGTTCAAGGTGGTTAGGGTCAGGATTGAATTCAGGGCTGGGCATCAAAGATGAGGTTAAATCCAGCGCAGGTTTCGAGCCGGTTAAGGTTAGGATAAAACCTCATGGTCAGGGTGCTTCAGCAAATATATACAGAGACCGGTGGAATGATGATAACAGCAATAATGATGATGAGTATAACAAGCATGGCAACAAGCATAGCAACAACAAGACACTAATAAACAACAATTATGTACACTGTGTGGATTTTATGTCCCTTTAAAAACTTTTTTCATTTAACCCCTTAGGGTGTACAGTGTCTAATTTGGCAATCCAGCCTCTTTCAGCCTTCCTCCTCTGCTGAGCTGTCCATCTGGGGTTTGCCTGTATCACTGTTGCTTTGACCGATTTCCAGCCGTGTGACAGGAAGTGTTTCACCAAATGTGTGTGTGTGTTCCTTTTCCTTAACACATTGTACCTGTGCTGGGTGAATCTGGTCAGAAGTGTGTTGCCTGTCTCACCAACATATTGGATGCCACATTGGCTGCAAGTAATCACATAAATACAGTTCCTGGAGCGTGGGGTACCGTTACATTGTGAGTGGAATACATTTCCATTTGAGAAGCTGCGCAGCCATGTTTGGTGCTTAAAAAATTGCCCCTGGTCTCTGAGTTTGGGCTCAGAGAGAGGTGAAAGTTTTGCCTTAATGAGGAAATCCCTCAGGTTTTTATTCCTCTTAAAGGCCGCTATCACCTTATGATCACCCAGTAATTGGGTTTTCTGGACAAGATCTTGAAAGTTGTTCTTAATCACTCTGATCAGTTTACATGTTGATGGGGCATATGTCACAATCACTGGTAGGATAGGGGTCAGATCAATAGGTTTGGTCTGTAGGAATGATTTAAAACATTTCCTAAGGAAAGAACGACAGTACCCCCTAGTGGCGAGAGCTGCAAATAGAATTTTGGTCGCTGCTCTGAAATCACTCCGCTGGGTGCAGATTCTGTGGAATCGCAATAATTGGGACTTAATTAGACCAGCAAAGGTATGTTTCGGGTGGAAGCTTGTTTTATATAACAATGCATGCGTGTCCGTGGGTTTGAAAAACACTTTAATGTCCAATTTGTGGGTCTGTGAAAAATTTGGGCCTTTAAAGGTGGTTGTGTCCAAGAAGTCAATTGTAGAGTCGCTAATTGTGGATTTAAGTTTAATTGAGTCATTGTGATCATTCAGAGTGGTTAGAAACGTTTCAAAATCTTGTTCAGAATGAGGCCATACTCCCCAGATGTCATCAAGAAACCTGTAATAATACAGCGGTTTTTTATTACATTTTGCCAGGGCTGCAGTTTCCCATTCAGCCATGAATATGTTGGCGTATGCTGGGGCAAATTTCTTACCCATGGCTGTCCCTTTTATTTGTAAGAAGTAGTCCCCGTTGAACTCAAAGTCATTTCTTGTCAGATTGATTTCCAATAATTGCAATAATTCTTTTTCTGGCCTTTTCTTTTCTGGATATTTGTGGAAAATATTCCTAATGGAGTTCATTCCCTCCTTAATATCAATATTGGTATAAAGGCTGTCAATGTCAATCGAGAAAAGAAATGAGTTTGGGGGTACCTCTGCCTGTTTCACCTTCTCCACAAAGTCATATGTGTCTTTAATATAACTGTCATGCTTTGTGGACAAGGGGTTCAGGAAAAAGTCCAGATATTCTGCTGTGTGGTATGTTTCACTTTCACAATCAGATACAATGGGACGCCCGGGAGGCACCTGGAATGGTACAGACCACTTTGCCGGGTCTTTGTGGATTTTGGGAAGCAAATAAAACAGCCTTCCTCTTGGCTCAGAGGAGCCCAATAAATAGTTTTTCTGTTTCATATTAATGAATTTCTTTTGATAAAGATTATTAATTATTTTCTCCACAATAGGCAGTGTGTCCAAATAGATGGGTTTCTTCAATTTTGAGTAGTATGTTGTATCATTTAGTTGTCTGTAGCCCTCCTGTAAATATTGATCTCTGTCCAGGATGACCACAGCACTTCCTTTGTCTGCCGGTTTTATAATTATTTGTTTATTTTCTCTTAGTTCTTTTAGAGCTTTGGTTTCTTCTCCCTTTAAGTTAGGTTTGATGTGGTCAATGTGGAAATGATTATCAAAATATTCATAATCAGCTTTCACCAAGGTGGACACCTCATGTGGAAGCTGACCCAAGGGAGGAGACCAATTAGATTTGGGAGTGAAGGGTTGGATTTCTGTGTCAGATTTATCTCCATAATGTATAGCCAATTTGACCCTTCTGTGATATTGTTGAATGTCGTATCTACATTGTAATAGGAAATTTTTATTGTGGCCCTTTGTGGGAATAAAATTAAGGCCCCTACTTAAAAGGGTCCGCTGAGCAGTGGAAGGCTGAAAGTGTTTAGATAAATTGATGACACTGTTGCAATTGACATCACTTACCCCCTCCCTGTTAGCTGGGTTCACGGGGATACAACATTTACATAGTTGCTCCAATGCTCCAACATACACATCGCTGTCTTATCAGTCCAATGGATATTGTCCTTTTCTGTGTGGAACATTGAATCAGGAAGAGTGGGTATGTGTTCGTCCAGACCTGCAATAAAAGTGTTCAAATGTAGCAGTGTTTCCTGCTCATTCCGGGGCAGAGTTGAGGAAAAGTTAATAGCTGGAATGTAGATGTCGGCCTCAGGAAATCTTTCCTGGGCTGTCTGCAGTGCCTTTTTCAGCTCTGTGACCGGTGTGTCTTTGTCTCTTTGTGACCTATTGTTTAGGCCAAAAGATAACACCAGTGTTTCCAAATCTTCGTCGCAGGTCGCTTTTTCCAAAAGGGCTTGTGCGTGGCACCATTTCGCCCCGGGAAAACTGTCAATTTGTATTCCTGGTGCTGAAAAGGATGGGAGTTTACACACATTTGAGTCACCCATGATGAGTGATGTTTCTCTGATGTGAAGACTCCAGTCTTCCAGTTTCTTCTGCGTGTTCGGGTGTCTTGTTGGAGGGTGCGTTTGCTGAATGGGTGTACCTGGTGAAGAGGGAGGAGACAAGGAGGATTCCTCAATTCTCCTCGTTTGGAGGCGGGTCTGCACGCAGGATTTCAGTTTATCCTGAGTGGTGCGTGGCAGGCTGGAGCGTGAAGCTGTCGGGGATTTGGGCGCTGTTCTTCTGCCTCCCTTGGATTTGGTGGGGGTGGATTCCCCCTGTGTGAGGTCCATTACCTCGATCTCCATGTTCTCAGAAGGCTGTGGAGGCTGAGTGGGTGGAGGTGACTTCTCCCCAGTGGGGGTCACGTGGAGAGCGTCGAGGACCCTTCTCACTCTCTGGTCTTTAGATGACATTGGTTCAGGCTCTGGTTCAGGAGGATCTTCCTGAGGGGTGGTGGTGGGCCTCAGGTCACCGTTCTCCTCCACCAGTCCCTCTGTGAGGGGTGACCAGTCACCTCTGATGGGGTCAGTCATGGTCGTCGCTGTCACCATGGTTACAGCGCTCGCTACAGGCGGAGCATGGATCTGCGCAGTAACTTTAATGGCCCGGCTGGTGCTGGGCTGTGGTGTGGCAGGTCGCGTGTGGGAGGAGGCTGGCTGCAACACCTCCACCGGAGGTTCGACAGGGTCGGGTTGTATCAGGTCCTCCCTCGCCTCTGGTTGTCGTCTCGGCTTGCCGGCTGTATGGTCCCGCTCTGCCGATCTGGTGTCTGCCAGCCTAGCTACGATGACTGCCTCGGTCTGTTCTAGCGACTCAGGCTGGAGGCGGCGGCCCAGGTTGCGTTTGGCCCAGGATGTCGCCACTTCAAAGGGTCCCCTCCAGTCCTGCTTAGGGAACTCAAAAAGGCTTTTTAATTCCTCCTCCATCGCCTCAGAATAATGTTCACGGAGGATTGAAACAGTGTTGTGCGCCCAGTTTTGAGCATTACCCTCAATCAGCGCCTGTGTCCGTTCATTTGGGACGGCCGGCTTAACAACAGTCATCAAGTTCTGGGCTATTTTATTCAAAGAGGGCGGGTATGCATCCCTTGAGACATTTTTAAGGTGGTGGACTGATTTAATGAGTCTATGAATAATACGCACTTTGATAGAAAAGTCTGGGTCATCAGACGGTATTTTGTTCGTGGGAGGCTCAGATCGCTCGGATCTGGCGTGTTTCACATACCGTCTATTCTGGGCTGGTCTCTGTTCAAAACGCCGCTCTCGGTGACGGGCAGTATGGTGGTCCGCAGTCGTTCGCCATCTCTGCTGGTTTGGCTGCCATGTGTGCGGGATTTCTCTCACCTCCCGGTGGTCCCGTCCTCTCACTACCGATGCGTAGGTCCGGCGCCCATTGCGGGACGGGTAGCTGGTCCGTCGGGGTGACCTCCGGTCGCTCGTGAAGTAGCGATCTCCCCGTGTGTCCTGGGCTCGCCCCCGTTCAAACCGCTGCTCTCGTTCAGTCCGATCTCTGTGTTGGGCAGCATAGCGATCCTCAGTCGGCCGTTCTCTCCGCTGGTTGTGCTGCCATACGTGCGGGATTTCTCTCTCATCCCGGTAGTCACGTCCTCTCACCACCGATGCGTAGGTCCGGCGTCTGTTGCGGGACGGGTAGCTGGTACGCCGGGGTGATCTCCGGTCGCTCGCAAAGCCGCGATCTCCTCTCCGGTTTCCACGTCGTCGGACGGTGGTCCACCGGTCCTCTGCTGTAAACGTGGGCATGTTTGCGGTCTCACTCGTGGCTTTAACTTAACTAACTGGTCACTTGTGACTGTGCTAGCAATGTTAAGCAGCTGTGCGCAAACTGATGACACTCACGTTTAACTTAGTACATCAACTAGGAGCTTTATTTTCGCTCAGTACAAAAGTTCAAAAGTGAACAAATATACATAAAAGTAAGCCAATAACGCGACGTTTCGGTTCGCATGAACCTTCTTCAGGCTGGCTTACTAGAAGAATGAATACAGCATAACAAAATCTCAGTTATGTTCTGTGTGTACACTGCGCAAGTCCAAATTCAAACTTTGCGGGTCTCCTCGACCAATGAGAAGAGCATCTGCTCCATGAGTCAGAGGTCCCTTTAAAGTTTAAATTGATTGGATGCTTACTTGTTTGCAGTGTTCAGGAGCATTTTGGCCCACCGTAATTTGTGAAGAGGAATACAGTTTTCACAAAACATTACTCTCCATATGAGAGTTAAATAAAAATCATCACAAACAAAATGGCGTTGATGATATATACAATCAAACAATATGTACACCGGATGACAGTAATCTGTGTATAGAAATATACAGTTTCCACATAAAGTCTTTCTCCATATGAGAGTTAAAAGAACAGTATCACAATTCGAATTATGTTGATAATATGTACAGTTATTGAATATACACACATATATACAGTGCTTTGTGTAAGGACAGAGGGCTCCAGGAGTGGGTGGACAAGGGGCGCAGGCCGGTTAGGAGAGGGTAAGGTGGGGGCCCGATTGGGTCCCAATGCACAGGCCATCCTTGCTCCCGGCTCAAGGAACCATGTCCCCGATTTGGTGCCCTGAAAAGGGATTGTTTTAGCATCCTGAGCATGAGGCCTCCAGATGGGGAGGGAGGGGAGGAGGGAGGGAGGGAGAGCGAGAGAAAAGGGTGAGGGAGAGGGAGAACGGGGAGGGAGGGGGGGGGGGGGGAAGGAGAGGAGGGTTTTTGGGGTCAAGGGTCAAACCAATATGGGGTTCAAGGTGGTTAGGGTCAGGATTGAATTCAGGGCTGGGCATCAAAGATGAGGTTAAATCCAGCGCAGGTTTCGAGCCGGTTAAGGTTAGGATAAAACCTCATGGTCAGGGTGCTTCAGCAAATATATACAGAGACCGGTGGAATGATGATAACAGCAATAATGATGATGAGTATAACAAGCATGGCAACAAGCATAGCAACAACAAGACACTAATAAACAACAATTATGTACACTGTGTGGATTTTATGTCCCTTTAAAAACTTTTTTCATTTAACCCCTTAGGGTGTACAGTGTCTAATTTGGCAATCCAGCCTCTTTCAGCCTTCCTCCTCTGCTGAGCTGTCCATCTGGGGTTTGCCTGTATCACTGTTGCTTTGACCGATTTCCAGCCGTGTGACAGGAAGTGTTTCACCAAATGTGTGTGTGTGTTCCTTTTCCTTAACACATTGTACCTGTGCTGGGTGAATCTGGTCAGAAGTGTGTTGCCTGTCTCACCAACATATTGGATGCCACATTGGCTGCAAGTAATCACATAAATACAGTTCCTGGAGCGTGGGGTACCGTTACATTGTGAGTGGAATACATTTCCATTTGAGAAGCTGCGCAGCCATGTTTGGTGCTTAAAAAATTGCCCCTGGTCTCTGAGTTTGGGCTCAGAGAGAGGTGAAAGTTTTGCCTTAATGAGGAAATCCCTCAGGTTTTTATTCCTCTTAAAGGCCGCTATCACCTTATGATCACCCAGTAATTGGGTTTTCTGGACAAGATCTTGAAAGTTGTTCTTAATCACTCTGATCAGTTTACATGTTGATGGGGCATATGTCACAATCACTGGTAGGATAGGGGTCAGATCAATAGGTTTGGTCTGTAGGAATGATTTAAAACATTTCCTAAGGAAAGAACGACAGTACCCCCTAGTGGCGAGAGCTGCAAATAGAATTTTGGTCGCTGCTCTGAAATCACTCCGCTGGGTGCAGATTCTGTGGAATCGCAATAATTGGGACTTAATTAGACCAGCAAAGGTATGTTTCGGGTGGAAGCTTGTTTTATATAACAATGCATGCGTGTCCGTGGGTTTGAAAAACACTTTAATGTCCAATTTGTGGGTCTGTGAAAAATTTGGGCCTTTAAAGGTGGTTGTGTCCAAGAAGTCAATTGTAGAGTCGCTAATTGTGGATTTAAGTTTAATTGAGTCATTGTGATCATTCAGAGTGGTTAGAAACGTTTCAAAATCTTGTTCAGAATGAGGCCATACTCCCCAGATGTCATCAAGAAACCTGTAATAATACAGCGGTTTTTTATTACATTTTGCCAGGGCTGCAGTTTCCCATTCAGCCATGAATATGTTGGCGTATGCTGGGGCAAATTTCTTACCCATGGCTGTCCCTTTTATTTGTAAGAAGTAGTCCCCGTTGAACTCAAAGTCATTTCTTGTCAGATTGATTTCCAATAATTGCAATAATTCTTTTTCTGGCCTTTTCTTTTCTGGATATTTGTGGAAAATATTCCTAATGGAGTTCATTCCCTCCTTAATATCAATATTGGTATAAAGGCTGTCAATGTCAATCGAGAAAAGAAATGAGTTTGGGGGTACCTCTGCCTGTTTCACCTTCTCCACAAAGTCATATGTGTCTTTAATATAACTGTCATGCTTTGTGGACAAGGGGTTCAGGAAAAAGTCCAGATATTCTGCTGTGTGGTATGTTTCACTTTCACAATCAGATACAATGGGACGCCCGGGAGGCACCTGGAATGGTACAGACCACTTTGCCGGGTCTTTGTGGATTTTGGGAAGCAAATAAAACAGCCTTCCTCTTGGCTCAGAGGAGCCCAATAAATAGTTTTTCTGTTTCATATTAATGAATTTCTTTTGATAAAGATTATTAATTATTTTCTCCACAATAGGCAGTGTGTCCAAATAGATGGGTTTCTTCAATTTTGAGTAGTATGTTGTATCATTTAGTTGTCTGTAGCCCTCCTGTAAATATTGATCTCTGTCCAGGATGACCACAGCACTTCCTTTGTCTGCCGGTTTTATAATTATTTGTTTATTTTCTCTTAGTTCTTTTAGAGCTTTGGTTTCTTCTCCCTTTAAGTTAGGTTTGATGTGGTCAATGTGGAAATGATTATCAAAATATTCATAATCAGCTTTCACCAAGGTGGACACCTCATGTGGAAGCTGACCCAAGGGAGGAGACCAATTAGATTTGGGAGTGAAGGGTTGGATTTCTGTGTCAGATTTATCTCCATAATGTATAGCCAATTTGACCCTTCTGTGATATTGTTGAATGTCGTATCTACATTGTAATAGGAAATTTTTATTGTGGCCCTTTGTGGGAATAAAATTAAGGCCCCTACTTAAAAGGGTCCGCTGAGCAGTGGAAGGCTGAAAGTGTTTAGATAAATTGATGACACTGTTGCAATTGACATCACTTACCCCCTCCCTGTTAGCTGGGTTCACGGGGATACAACATTTACATAGTTGCTCCAATGCTCCAACATACACATCGCTGTCTTATCAGTCCAATGGATATTGTCCTTTTCTGTGTGGAACATTGAATCAGGAAGAGTGGGTATGTGTTCGTCCAGACCTGCAATAAAAGTGTTCAAATGTAGCAGTGTTTCCTGCTCATTCCGGGGCAGAGTTGAGGAAAAGTTAATAGCTGGAATGTAGATGTCGGCCTCAGGAAATCTTTCCTGGGCTGTCTGCAGTGCCTTTTTCAGCTCTGTGACCGGTGTGTCTTTGTCTCTTTGTGACCTATTGTTTAGGCCAAAAGATAACACCAGTGTTTCCAAATCTTCGTCGCAGGTCGCTTTTTCCAAAAGGGCTTGTGCGTGGCACCATTTCGCCCCGGGAAAACTGTCAATTTGTATTCCTGGTGCTGAAAAGGATGGGAGTTTACACACATTTGAGTCACCCATGATGAGTGATGTTTCTCTGATGTGAAGACTCCAGTCTTCCAGTTTCTTCTGCGTGTTCGGGTGTCTTGTTGGAGGGTGCGTTTGCTGAATGGGTGTACCTGGTGAAGAGGGAGGAGACAAGGAGGATTCCTCAATTCTCCTCGTTTGGAGGCGGGTCTGCACGCAGGATTTCAGTTTATCCTGAGTGGTGCGTGGCAGGCTGGAGCGTGAAGCTGTCGGGGATTTGGGCGCTGTTCTTCTGCCTCCCTTGGATTTGGTGGGGGTGGATTCCCCCTGTGTGAGGTCCATTACCTCGATCTCCATGTTCTCAGAAGGCTGTGGAGGCTGAGTGGGTGGAGGTGACTTCTCCCCAGTGGGGGTCACGTGGAGAGCGTCGAGGACCCTTCTCACTCTCTGGTCTTTAGATGACATTGGTTCAGGCTCTGGTTCAGGAGGATCTTCCTGAGGGGTGGTGGTGGGCCTCAGGTCACCGTTCTCCTCCACCAGTCCCTCTGTGAGGGGTGACCAGTCACCTCTGATGGGGTCAGTCATGGTCGTCGCTGTCACCATGGTTACAGCGCTCGCTACAGGCGGAGCATGGATCTGCGCAGTAACTTTAATGGCCCGGCTGGTGCTGGGCTGTGGTGTGGCAGGTCGCGTGTGGGAGGAGGCTGGCTGCAACACCTCCACCGGAGGTTCGACAGGGTCGGGTTGTATCAGGTCCTCCCTCGCCTCTGGTTGTCGTCTCGGCTTGCCGGCTGTATGGTCCCGCTCTGCCGATCTGGTGTCTGCCAGCCTAGCTACGATGACTGCCTCGGTCTGTTCTAGCGACTCAGGCTGGAGGCGGCGGCCCAGGTTGCGTTTGGCCCAGGATGTCGCCACTTCAAAGGGTCCCCTCCAGTCCTGCTTAGGGAACTCAAAAAGGCTTTTTAATTCCTCCTCCATCGCCTCAGAATAATGTTCACGGAGGATTGAAACAGTGTTGTGCGCCCAGTTTTGAGCATTACCCTCAATCAGCGCCTGTGTCCGTTCATTTGGGACGGCCGGCTTAACAACAGTCATCAAGTTCTGGGCTATTTTATTCAAAGAGGGCGGGTATGCATCCCTTGAGACATTTTTAAGGTGGTGGACTGATTTAATGAGTCTATGAATAATACGCACTTTGATAGAAAAGTCTGGGTCATCAGACGGTATTTTGTTCGTGGGAGGCTCAGATCGCTCGGATCTGGCGTGTTTCACATACCGTCTATTCTGGGCTGGTCTCTGTTCAAAACGCCGCTCTCGGTGACGGGCAGTATGGTGGTCCGCAGTCGTTCGCCATCTCTGCTGGTTTGGCTGCCATGTGTGCGGGATTTCTCTCACCTCCCGGTGGTCCCGTCCTCTCACTACCGATGCGTAGGTCCGGCGCCCATTGCGGGACGGGTAGCTGGTCCGTCGGGGTGACCTCCGGTCGCTCGTGAAGTAGCGATCTCCCCGTGTGTCCTGGGCTCGCCCCCGTTCAAACCGCTGCTCTCGTTCAGTCCGATCTCTGTGTTGGGCAGCATAGCGATCCTCAGTCGGCCGTTCTCTCCGCTGGTTGTGCTGCCATACGTGCGGGATTTCTCTCTCATCCCGGTAGTCACGTCCTCTCACCACCGATGCGTAGGTCCGGCGTCTGTTGCGGGACGGGTAGCTGGTACGCCGGGGTGATCTCCGGTCGCTCGCAAAGCCGCGATCTCCTCTCCGGTTTCCACGTCGTCGGACGGTGGTCCACCGGTCCTCTGCTGTAAACGTGGGCATGTTTGCGGTCTCACTCGTGGCTTTAACTTAACTAACTGGTCACTTGTGACTGTGCTAGCAATGTTAAGCAGCTGTGCGCAAACTGATGACACTCACGTTTAACTTAGTACATCAACTAGGAGCTTTATTTTCGCTCAGTACAAAAGTTCAAAAGTGAACAAATATACATAAAAGTAAGCCAATAACGCGACGTTTCGGTTCGCATGAACCTTCTTCAGGCTGGCTTACTAGAAGAATGAATACAGCATAACAAAATCTCAGTTATGTTCTGTGTGTACACTGCGCAAGTCCAAATTCAAACTTTGCGGGTCTCCTCGACCAATGAGAAGAGCATCTGCTCCATGAGTCAGAGGTCCCTTTAAAGTTTAAATTGATTGGATGCTTACTTGTTTGCAGTGTTCAGGAGCATTTTGGCCCACCGTAATTTGTGAAGAGGAATACAGTTTTCACAAAACATTACTCTCCATATGAGAGTTAAATAAAAATCATCACAAACAAAATGGCGTTGATGATATATACAATCAAACAATATGTACACCGGATGACAGTAATCTGTGTATAGAAATATACAGTTTCCACATAAAGTCTTTCTCCATATGAGAGTTAAAAGAACAGTATCACAATTCGAATTATGTTGATAATATGTACAGTTATTGAATATACACACATATATACAGTGCTTTGTGTAAGGACAGAGGGCTCCAGGAGTGGGTGGACAAGGGGCGCAGGCCGGTTAGGAGAGGGTAAGGTGGGGGCCCGATTGGGTCCCAATGCACAGGCCATCCTTGCTCCCGGCTCAAGGAACCATGTCCCCGATTTGGTGCCCTGAAAAGGGATTGTTTTAGCATCCTGAGCATGAGGCCTCCAGATGGGGAGGGAGGGGAGGAGGGAGGGAGGGAGAGCGAGAGAAAAGGGTGAGGGAGAGGGAGAACGGGGAGGGAGGGGGGGGGGGGGGAAGGAGAGGAGGGTTTTTGGGGTCAAGGGTCAAACCAATATGGGGTTCAAGGTGGTTAGGGTCAGGATTGAATTCAGGGCTGGGCATCAAAGATGAGGTTAAATCCAGCGCAGGTTTCGAGCCGGTTAAGGTTAGGATAAAACCTCATGGTCAGGGTGCTTCAGCAAATATATACAGAGACCGGTGGAATGATGATAACAGCAATAATGATGATGAGTATAACAAGCATGGCAACAAGCATAGCAACAACAAGACACTAATAAACAACAATTATGTACACTGTGTGGATTTTATGTCCCTTTAAAAACTTTTTTCATTTAACCCCTTAGGGTGTACAGTGTCTAATTTGGCAATCCAGCCTCTTTCAGCCTTCCTCCTCTGCTGAGCTGTCCATCTGGGGTTTGCCTGTATCACTGTTGCTTTGACCGATTTCCAGCCGTGTGACAGGAAGTGTTTCACCAAATGTGTGTGTGTGTTCCTTTTCCTTAACACATTGTACCTGTGCTGGGTGAATCTGGTCAGAAGTGTGTTGCCTGTCTCACCAACATATTGGATGCCACATTGGCTGCAAGTAATCACATAAATACAGTTCCTGGAGCGTGGGGTACCGTTACATTGTGAGTGGAATACATTTCCATTTGAGAAGCTGCGCAGCCATGTTTGGTGCTTAAAAAATTGCCCCTGGTCTCTGAGTTTGGGCTCAGAGAGAGGTGAAAGTTTTGCCTTAATGAGGAAATCCCTCAGGTTTTTATTCCTCTTAAAGGCCGCTATCACCTTATGATCACCCAGTAATTGGGTTTTCTGGACAAGATCTTGAAAGTTGTTCTTAATCACTCTGATCAGTTTACATGTTGATGGGGCATATGTCACAATCACTGGTAGGATAGGGGTCAGATCAATAGGTTTGGTCTGTAGGAATGATTTAAAACATTTCCTAAGGAAAGAACGACAGTACCCCCTAGTGGCGAGAGCTGCAAATAGAATTTTGGTCGCTGCTCTGAAATCACTCCGCTGGGTGCAGATTCTGTGGAATCGCAATAATTGGGACTTAATTAGACCAGCAAAGGTATGTTTCGGGTGGAAGCTTGTTTTATATAACAATGCATGCGTGTCCGTGGGTTTGAAAAACACTTTAATGTCCAATTTGTGGGTCTGTGAAAAATTTGGGCCTTTAAAGGTGGTTGTGTCCAAGAAGTCAATTGTAGAGTCGCTAATTGTGGATTTAAGTTTAATTGAGTCATTGTGATCATTCAGAGTGGTTAGAAACGTTTCAAAATCTTGTTCAGAATGAGGCCATACTCCCCAGATGTCATCAAGAAACCTGTAATAATACAGCGGTTTTTTATTACATTTTGCCAGGGCTGCAGTTTCCCATTCAGCCATGAATATGTTGGCGTATGCTGGGGCAAATTTCTTACCCATGGCTGTCCCTTTTATTTGTAAGAAGTAGTCCCCGTTGAACTCAAAGTCATTTCTTGTCAGATTGATTTCCAATAATTGCAATAATTCTTTTTCTGGCCTTTTCTTTTCTGGATATTTGTGGAAAATATTCCTAATGGAGTTCATTCCCTCCTTAATATCAATATTGGTATAAAGGCTGTCAATGTCAATCGAGAAAAGAAATGAGTTTGGGGGTACCTCTGCCTGTTTCACCTTCTCCACAAAGTCATATGTGTCTTTAATATAACTGTCATGCTTTGTGGACAAGGGGTTCAGGAAAAAGTCCAGATATTCTGCTGTGTGGTATGTTTCACTTTCACAATCAGATACAATGGGACGCCCGGGAGGCACCTGGAATGGTACAGACCACTTTGCCGGGTCTTTGTGGATTTTGGGAAGCAAATAAAACAGCCTTCCTCTTGGCTCAGAGGAGCCCAATAAATAGTTTTTCTGTTTCATATTAATGAATTTCTTTTGATAAAGATTATTAATTATTTTCTCCACAATAGGCAGTGTGTCCAAATAGATGGGTTTCTTCAATTTTGAGTAGTATGTTGTATCATTTAGTTGTCTGTAGCCCTCCTGTAAATATTGATCTCTGTCCAGGATGACCACAGCACTTCCTTTGTCTGCCGGTTTTATAATTATTTGTTTATTTTCTCTTAGTTCTTTTAGAGCTTTGGTTTCTTCTCCCTTTAAGTTAGGTTTGATGTGGTCAATGTGGAAATGATTATCAAAATATTCATAATCAGCTTTCACCAAGGTGGACACCTCATGTGGAAGCTGACCCAAGGGAGGAGACCAATTAGATTTGGGAGTGAAGGGTTGGATTTCTGTGTCAGATTTATCTCCATAATGTATAGCCAATTTGACCCTTCTGTGATATTGTTGAATGTCGTATCTACATTGTAATAGGAAATTTTTATTGTGGCCCTTTGTGGGAATAAAATTAAGGCCCCTACTTAAAAGGGTCCGCTGAGCAGTGGAAGGCTGAAAGTGTTTAGATAAATTGATGACACTGTTGCAATTGACATCACTTACCCCCTCCCTGTTAGCTGGGTTCACGGGGATACAACATTTACATAGTTGCTCCAATGCTCCAACATACACATCGCTGTCTTATCAGTCCAATGGATATTGTCCTTTTCTGTGTGGAACATTGAATCAGGAAGAGTGGGTATGTGTTCGTCCAGACCTGCAATAAAAGTGTTCAAATGTAGCAGTGTTTCCTGCTCATTCCGGGGCAGAGTTGAGGAAAAGTTAATAGCTGGAATGTAGATGTCGGCCTCAGGAAATCTTTCCTGGGCTGTCTGCAGTGCCTTTTTCAGCTCTGTGACCGGTGTGTCTTTGTCTCTTTGTGACCTATTGTTTAGGCCAAAAGATAACACCAGTGTTTCCAAATCTTCGTCGCAGGTCGCTTTTTCCAAAAGGGCTTGTGCGTGGCACCATTTCGCCCCGGGAAAACTGTCAATTTGTATTCCTGGTGCTGAAAAGGATGGGAGTTTACACACATTTGAGTCACCCATGATGAGTGATGTTTCTCTGATGTGAAGACTCCAGTCTTCCAGTTTCTTCTGCGTGTTCGGGTGTCTTGTTGGAGGGTGCGTTTGCTGAATGGGTGTACCTGGTGAAGAGGGAGGAGACAAGGAGGATTCCTCAATTCTCCTCGTTTGGAGGCGGGTCTGCACGCAGGATTTCAGTTTATCCTGAGTGGTGCGTGGCAGGCTGGAGCGTGAAGCTGTCGGGGATTTGGGCGCTGTTCTTCTGCCTCCCTTGGATTTGGTGGGGGTGGATTCCCCCTGTGTGAGGTCCATTACCTCGATCTCCATGTTCTCAGAAGGCTGTGGAGGCTGAGTGGGTGGAGGTGACTTCTCCCCAGTGGGGGTCACGTGGAGAGCGTCGAGGACCCTTCTCACTCTCTGGTCTTTAGATGACATTGGTTCAGGCTCTGGTTCAGGAGGATCTTCCTGAGGGGTGGTGGTGGGCCTCAGGTCACCGTTCTCCTCCACCAGTCCCTCTGTGAGGGGTGACCAGTCACCTCTGATGGGGTCAGTCATGGTCGTCGCTGTCACCATGGTTACAGCGCTCGCTACAGGCGGAGCATGGATCTGCGCAGTAACTTTAATGGCCCGGCTGGTGCTGGGCTGTGGTGTGGCAGGTCGCGTGTGGGAGGAGGCTGGCTGCAACACCTCCACCGGAGGTTCGACAGGGTCGGGTTGTATCAGGTCCTCCCTCGCCTCTGGTTGTCGTCTCGGCTTGCCGGCTGTATGGTCCCGCTCTGCCGATCTGGTGTCTGCCAGCCTAGCTACGATGACTGCCTCGGTCTGTTCTAGCGACTCAGGCTGGAGGCGGCGGCCCAGGTTGCGTTTGGCCCAGGATGTCGCCACTTCAAAGGGTCCCCTCCAGTCCTGCTTAGGGAACTCAAAAAGGCTTTTTAATTCCTCCTCCATCGCCTCAGAATAATGTTCACGGAGGATTGAAACAGTGTTGTGCGCCCAGTTTTGAGCATTACCCTCAATCAGCGCCTGTGTCCGTTCATTTGGGACGGCCGGCTTAACAACAGTCATCAAGTTCTGGGCTATTTTATTCAAAGAGGGCGGGTATGCATCCCTTGAGACATTTTTAAGGTGGTGGACTGATTTAATGAGTCTATGAATAATACGCACTTTGATAGAAAAGTCTGGGTCATCAGACGGTATTTTGTTCGTGGGAGGCTCAGATCGCTCGGATCTGGCGTGTTTCACATACCGTCTATTCTGGGCTGGTCTCTGTTCAAAACGCCGCTCTCGGTGACGGGCAGTATGGTGGTCCGCAGTCGTTCGCCATCTCTGCTGGTTTGGCTGCCATGTGTGCGGGATTTCTCTCACCTCCCGGTGGTCCCGTCCTCTCACTACCGATGCGTAGGTCCGGCGCCCATTGCGGGACGGGTAGCTGGTCCGTCGGGGTGACCTCCGGTCGCTCGTGAAGTAGCGATCTCCCCGTGTGTCCTGGGCTCGCCCCCGTTCAAACCGCTGCTCTCGTTCAGTCCGATCTCTGTGTTGGGCAGCATAGCGATCCTCAGTCGGCCGTTCTCTCCGCTGGTTGTGCTGCCATACGTGCGGGATTTCTCTCTCATCCCGGTAGTCACGTCCTCTCACCACCGATGCGTAGGTCCGGCGTCTGTTGCGGGACGGGTAGCTGGTACGCCGGGGTGATCTCCGGTCGCTCGCAAAGCCGCGATCTCCTCTCCGGTTTCCACGTCGTCGGACGGTGGTCCACCGGTCCTCTGCTGTAAACGTGGGCATGTTTGCGGTCTCACTCGTGGCTTTAACTTAACTAACTGGTCACTTGTGACTGTGCTAGCAATGTTAAGCAGCTGTGCGCAAACTGATGACACTCACGTTTAACTTAGTACATCAACTAGGAGCTTTATTTTCGCTCAGTACAAAAGTTCAAAAGTGAACAAATATACATAAAAGTAAGCCAATAACGCGACGTTTCGGTTCGCATGAACCTTCTTCAGGCTGGCTTACTAGAAGAATGAATACAGCATAACAAAATCTCAGTTATGTTCTGTGTGTACACTGCGCAAGTCCAAATTCAAACTTTGCGGGTCTCCTCGACCAATGAGAAGAGCATCTGCTCCATGAGTCAGAGGTCCCTTTAAAGTTTAAATTGATTGGATGCTTACTTGTTTGCAGTGTTCAGGAGCATTTTGGCCCACCGTAATTTGTGAAGAGGAATACAGTTTTCACAAAACATTACTCTCCATATGAGAGTTAAATAAAAATCATCACAAACAAAATGGCGTTGATGATATATACAATCAAACAATATGTACACCGGATGACAGTAATCTGTGTATAGAAATATACAGTTTCCACATAAAGTCTTTCTCCATATGAGAGTTAAAAGAACAGTATCACAATTCGAATTATGTTGATAATATGTACAGTTATTGAATATACACACATATATACAGTGCTTTGTGTAAGGACAGAGGGCTCCAGGAGTGGGTGGACAAGGGGCGCAGGCCGGTTAGGAGAGGGTAAGGTGGGGGCCCGATTGGGTCCCAATGCACAGGCCATCCTTGCTCCCGGCTCAAGGAACCATGTCCCCGATTTGGTGCCCTGAAAAGGGATTGTTTTAGCATCCTGAGCATGAGGCCTCCAGATGGGGAGGGAGGGGAGGAGGGAGGGAGGGAGAGCGAGAGAAAAGGGTGAGGGAGAGGGAGAACGGGGAGGGAGGGGGGGGGGGGGGAAGGAGAGGAGGGTTTTTGGGGTCAAGGGTCAAACCAATATGGGGTTCAAGGTGGTTAGGGTCAGGATTGAATTCAGGGCTGGGCATCAAAGATGAGGTTAAATCCAGCGCAGGTTTCGAGCCGGTTAAGGTTAGGATAAAACCTCATGGTCAGGGTGCTTCAGCAAATATATACAGAGACCGGTGGAATGATGATAACAGCAATAATGATGATGAGTATAACAAGCATGGCAACAAGCATAGCAACAACAAGACACTAATAAACAACAATTATGTACACTGTGTGGATTTTATGTCCCTTTAAAAACTTTTTTCATTTAACCCCTTAGGGTGTACAGTGTCTAATTTGGCAATCCAGCCTCTTTCAGCCTTCCTCCTCTGCTGAGCTGTCCATCTGGGGTTTGCCTGTATCACTGTTGCTTTGACCGATTTCCAGCCGTGTGACAGGAAGTGTTTCACCAAATGTGTGTGTGTGTTCCTTTTCCTTAACACATTGTACCTGTGCTGGGTGAATCTGGTCAGAAGTGTGTTGCCTGTCTCACCAACATATTGGATGCCACATTGGCTGCAAGTAATCACATAAATACAGTTCCTGGAGCGTGGGGTACCGTTACATTGTGAGTGGAATACATTTCCATTTGAGAAGCTGCGCAGCCATGTTTGGTGCTTAAAAAATTGCCCCTGGTCTCTGAGTTTGGGCTCAGAGAGAGGTGAAAGTTTTGCCTTAATGAGGAAATCCCTCAGGTTTTTATTCCTCTTAAAGGCCGCTATCACCTTATGATCACCCAGTAATTGGGTTTTCTGGACAAGATCTTGAAAGTTGTTCTTAATCACTCTGATCAGTTTACATGTTGATGGGGCATATGTCACAATCACTGGTAGGATAGGGGTCAGATCAATAGGTTTGGTCTGTAGGAATGATTTAAAACATTTCCTAAGGAAAGAACGACAGTACCCCCTAGTGGCGAGAGCTGCAAATAGAATTTTGGTCGCTGCTCTGAAATCACTCCGCTGGGTGCAGATTCTGTGGAATCGCAATAATTGGGACTTAATTAGACCAGCAAAGGTATGTTTCGGGTGGAAGCTTGTTTTATATAACAATGCATGCGTGTCCGTGGGTTTGAAAAACACTTTAATGTCCAATTTGTGGGTCTGTGAAAAATTTGGGCCTTTAAAGGTGGTTGTGTCCAAGAAGTCAATTGTAGAGTCGCTAATTGTGGATTTAAGTTTAATTGAGTCATTGTGATCATTCAGAGTGGTTAGAAACGTTTCAAAATCTTGTTCAGAATGAGGCCATACTCCCCAGATGTCATCAAGAAACCTGTAATAATACAGCGGTTTTTTATTACATTTTGCCAGGGCTGCAGTTTCCCATTCAGCCATGAATATGTTGGCGTATGCTGGGGCAAATTTCTTACCCATGGCTGTCCCTTTTATTTGTAAGAAGTAGTCCCCGTTGAACTCAAAGTCATTTCTTGTCAGATTGATTTCCAATAATTGCAATAATTCTTTTTCTGGCCTTTTCTTTTCTGGATATTTGTGGAAAATATTCCTAATGGAGTTCATTCCCTCCTTAATATCAATATTGGTATAAAGGCTGTCAATGTCAATCGAGAAAAGAAATGAGTTTGGGGGTACCTCTGCCTGTTTCACCTTCTCCACAAAGTCATATGTGTCTTTAATATAACTGTCATGCTTTGTGGACAAGGGGTTCAGGAAAAAGTCCAGATATTCTGCTGTGTGGTATGTTTCACTTTCACAATCAGATACAATGGGACGCCCGGGAGGCACCTGGAATGGTACAGACCACTTTGCCGGGTCTTTGTGGATTTTGGGAAGCAAATAAAACAGCCTTCCTCTTGGCTCAGAGGAGCCCAATAAATAGTTTTTCTGTTTCATATTAATGAATTTCTTTTGATAAAGATTATTAATTATTTTCTCCACAATAGGCAGTGTGTCCAAATAGATGGGTTTCTTCAATTTTGAGTAGTATGTTGTATCATTTAGTTGTCTGTAGCCCTCCTGTAAATATTGATCTCTGTCCAGGATGACCACAGCACTTCCTTTGTCTGCCGGTTTTATAATTATTTGTTTATTTTCTCTTAGTTCTTTTAGAGCTTTGGTTTCTTCTCCCTTTAAGTTAGGTTTGATGTGGTCAATGTGGAAATGATTATCAAAATATTCATAATCAGCTTTCACCAAGGTGGACACCTCATGTGGAAGCTGACCCAAGGGAGGAGACCAATTAGATTTGGGAGTGAAGGGTTGGATTTCTGTGTCAGATTTATCTCCATAATGTATAGCCAATTTGACCCTTCTGTGATATTGTTGAATGTCGTATCTACATTGTAATAGGAAATTTTTATTGTGGCCCTTTGTGGGAATAAAATTAAGGCCCCTACTTAAAAGGGTCCGCTGAGCAGTGGAAGGCTGAAAGTGTTTAGATAAATTGATGACACTGTTGCAATTGACATCACTTACCCCCTCCCTGTTAGCTGGGTTCACGGGGATACAACATTTACATAGTTGCTCCAATGCTCCAACATACACATCGCTGTCTTATCAGTCCAATGGATATTGTCCTTTTCTGTGTGGAACATTGAATCAGGAAGAGTGGGTATGTGTTCGTCCAGACCTGCAATAAAAGTGTTCAAATGTAGCAGTGTTTCCTGCTCATTCCGGGGCAGAGTTGAGGAAAAGTTAATAGCTGGAATGTAGATGTCGGCCTCAGGAAATCTTTCCTGGGCTGTCTGCAGTGCCTTTTTCAGCTCTGTGACCGGTGTGTCTTTGTCTCTTTGTGACCTATTGTTTAGGCCAAAAGATAACACCAGTGTTTCCAAATCTTCGTCGCAGGTCGCTTTTTCCAAAAGGGCTTGTGCGTGGCACCATTTCGCCCCGGGAAAACTGTCAATTTGTATTCCTGGTGCTGAAAAGGATGGGAGTTTACACACATTTGAGTCACCCATGATGAGTGATGTTTCTCTGATGTGAAGACTCCAGTCTTCCAGTTTCTTCTGCGTGTTCGGGTGTCTTGTTGGAGGGTGCGTTTGCTGAATGGGTGTACCTGGTGAAGAGGGAGGAGACAAGGAGGATTCCTCAATTCTCCTCGTTTGGAGGCGGGTCTGCACGCAGGATTTCAGTTTATCCTGAGTGGTGCGTGGCAGGCTGGAGCGTGAAGCTGTCGGGGATTTGGGCGCTGTTCTTCTGCCTCCCTTGGATTTGGTGGGGGTGGATTCCCCCTGTGTGAGGTCCATTACCTCGATCTCCATGTTCTCAGAAGGCTGTGGAGGCTGAGTGGGTGGAGGTGACTTCTCCCCAGTGGGGGTCACGTGGAGAGCGTCGAGGACCCTTCTCACTCTCTGGTCTTTAGATGACATTGGTTCAGGCTCTGGTTCAGGAGGATCTTCCTGAGGGGTGGTGGTGGGCCTCAGGTCACCGTTCTCCTCCACCAGTCCCTCTGTGAGGGGTGACCAGTCACCTCTGATGGGGTCAGTCATGGTCGTCGCTGTCACCATGGTTACAGCGCTCGCTACAGGCGGAGCATGGATCTGCGCAGTAACTTTAATGGCCCGGCTGGTGCTGGGCTGTGGTGTGGCAGGTCGCGTGTGGGAGGAGGCTGGCTGCAACACCTCCACCGGAGGTTCGACAGGGTCGGGTTGTATCAGGTCCTCCCTCGCCTCTGGTTGTCGTCTCGGCTTGCCGGCTGTATGGTCCCGCTCTGCCGATCTGGTGTCTGCCAGCCTAGCTACGATGACTGCCTCGGTCTGTTCTAGCGACTCAGGCTGGAGGCGGCGGCCCAGGTTGCGTTTGGCCCAGGATGTCGCCACTTCAAAGGGTCCCCTCCAGTCCTGCTTAGGGAACTCAAAAAGGCTTTTTAATTCCTCCTCCATCGCCTCAGAATAATGTTCACGGAGGATTGAAACAGTGTTGTGCGCCCAGTTTTGAGCATTACCCTCAATCAGCGCCTGTGTCCGTTCATTTGGGACGGCCGGCTTAACAACAGTCATCAAGTTCTGGGCTATTTTATTCAAAGAGGGCGGGTATGCATCCCTTGAGACATTTTTAAGGTGGTGGACTGATTTAATGAGTCTATGAATAATACGCACTTTGATAGAAAAGTCTGGGTCATCAGACGGTATTTTGTTCGTGGGAGGCTCAGATCGCTCGGATCTGGCGTGTTTCACATACCGTCTATTCTGGGCTGGTCTCTGTTCAAAACGCCGCTCTCGGTGACGGGCAGTATGGTGGTCCGCAGTCGTTCGCCATCTCTGCTGGTTTGGCTGCCATGTGTGCGGGATTTCTCTCACCTCCCGGTGGTCCCGTCCTCTCACTACCGATGCGTAGGTCCGGCGCCCATTGCGGGACGGGTAGCTGGTCCGTCGGGGTGACCTCCGGTCGCTCGTGAAGTAGCGATCTCCCCGTGTGTCCTGGGCTCGCCCCCGTTCAAACCGCTGCTCTCGTTCAGTCCGATCTCTGTGTTGGGCAGCATAGCGATCCTCAGTCGGCCGTTCTCTCCGCTGGTTGTGCTGCCATACGTGCGGGATTTCTCTCTCATCCCGGTAGTCACGTCCTCTCACCACCGATGCGTAGGTCCGGCGTCTGTTGCGGGACGGGTAGCTGGTACGCCGGGGTGATCTCCGGTCGCTCGCAAAGCCGCGATCTCCTCTCCGGTTTCCACGTCGTCGGACGGTGGTCCACCGGTCCTCTGCTGTAAACGTGGGCATGTTTGCGGTCTCACTCGTGGCTTTAACTTAACTAACTGGTCACTTGTGACTGTGCTAGCAATGTTAAGCAGCTGTGCGCAAACTGATGACACTCACGTTTAACTTAGTACATCAACTAGGAGCTTTATTTTCGCTCAGTACAAAAGTTCAAAAGTGAACAAATATACATAAAAGTAAGCCAATAACGCGACGTTTCGGTTCGCATGAACCTTCTTCAGGCTGGCTTACTAGAAGAATGAATACAGCATAACAAAATCTCAGTTATGTTCTGTGTGTACACTGCGCAAGTCCAAATTCAAACTTTGCGGGTCTCCTCGACCAATGAGAAGAGCATCTGCTCCATGAGTCAGAGGTCCCTTTAAAGTTTAAATTGATTGGATGCTTACTTGTTTGCAGTGTTCAGGAGCATTTTGGCCCACCGTAATTTGTGAAGAGGAATACAGTTTTCACAAAACATTACTCTCCATATGAGAGTTAAATAAAAATCATCACAAACAAAATGGCGTTGATGATATATACAATCAAACAATATGTACACCGGATGACAGTAATCTGTGTATAGAAATATACAGTTTCCACATAAAGTCTTTCTCCATATGAGAGTTAAAAGAACAGTATCACAATTCGAATTATGTTGATAATATGTACAGTTATTGAATATACACACATATATACAGTGCTTTGTGTAAGGACAGAGGGCTCCAGGAGTGGGTGGACAAGGGGCGCAGGCCGGTTAGGAGAGGGTAAGGTGGGGGCCCGATTGGGTCCCAATGCACAGGCCATCCTTGCTCCCGGCTCAAGGAACCATGTCCCCGATTTGGTGCCCTGAAAAGGGATTGTTTTAGCATCCTGAGCATGAGGCCTCCAGATGGGGAGGGAGGGGAGGAGGGAGGGAGGGAGAGCGAGAGAAAAGGGTGAGGGAGAGGGAGAACGGGGAGGGAGGGGGGGGGGGGGGAAGGAGAGGAGGGTTTTTGGGGTCAAGGGTCAAACCAATATGGGGTTCAAGGTGGTTAGGGTCAGGATTGAATTCAGGGCTGGGCATCAAAGATGAGGTTAAATCCAGCGCAGGTTTCGAGCCGGTTAAGGTTAGGATAAAACCTCATGGTCAGGGTGCTTCAGCAAATATATACAGAGACCGGTGGAATGATGATAACAGCAATAATGATGATGAGTATAACAAGCATGGCAACAAGCATAGCAACAACAAGACACTAATAAACAACAATTATGTACACTGTGTGGATTTTATGTCCCTTTAAAAACTTTTTTCATTTAACCCCTTAGGGTGTACAGTGTCTAATTTGGCAATCCAGCCTCTTTCAGCCTTCCTCCTCTGCTGAGCTGTCCATCTGGGGTTTGCCTGTATCACTGTTGCTTTGACCGATTTCCAGCCGTGTGACAGGAAGTGTTTCACCAAATGTGTGTGTGTGTTCCTTTTCCTTAACACATTGTACCTGTGCTGGGTGAATCTGGTCAGAAGTGTGTTGCCTGTCTCACCAACATATTGGATGCCACATTGGCTGCAAGTAATCACATAAATACAGTTCCTGGAGCGTGGGGTACCGTTACATTGTGAGTGGAATACATTTCCATTTGAGAAGCTGCGCAGCCATGTTTGGTGCTTAAAAAATTGCCCCTGGTCTCTGAGTTTGGGCTCAGAGAGAGGTGAAAGTTTTGCCTTAATGAGGAAATCCCTCAGGTTTTTATTCCTCTTAAAGGCCGCTATCACCTTATGATCACCCAGTAATTGGGTTTTCTGGACAAGATCTTGAAAGTTGTTCTTAATCACTCTGATCAGTTTACATGTTGATGGGGCATATGTCACAATCACTGGTAGGATAGGGGTCAGATCAATAGGTTTGGTCTGTAGGAATGATTTAAAACATTTCCTAAGGAAAGAACGACAGTACCCCCTAGTGGCGAGAGCTGCAAATAGAATTTTGGTCGCTGCTCTGAAATCACTCCGCTGGGTGCAGATTCTGTGGAATCGCAATAATTGGGACTTAATTAGACCAGCAAAGGTATGTTTCGGGTGGAAGCTTGTTTTATATAACAATGCATGCGTGTCCGTGGGTTTGAAAAACACTTTAATGTCCAATTTGTGGGTCTGTGAAAAATTTGGGCCTTTAAAGGTGGTTGTGTCCAAGAAGTCAATTGTAGAGTCGCTAATTGTGGATTTAAGTTTAATTGAGTCATTGTGATCATTCAGAGTGGTTAGAAACGTTTCAAAATCTTGTTCAGAATGAGGCCATACTCCCCAGATGTCATCAAGAAACCTGTAATAATACAGCGGTTTTTTATTACATTTTGCCAGGGCTGCAGTTTCCCATTCAGCCATGAATATGTTGGCGTATGCTGGGGCAAATTTCTTACCCATGGCTGTCCCTTTTATTTGTAAGAAGTAGTCCCCGTTGAACTCAAAGTCATTTCTTGTCAGATTGATTTCCAATAATTGCAATAATTCTTTTTCTGGCCTTTTCTTTTCTGGATATTTGTGGAAAATATTCCTAATGGAGTTCATTCCCTCCTTAATATCAATATTGGTATAAAGGCTGTCAATGTCAATCGAGAAAAGAAATGAGTTTGGGGGTACCTCTGCCTGTTTCACCTTCTCCACAAAGTCATATGTGTCTTTAATATAACTGTCATGCTTTGTGGACAAGGGGTTCAGGAAAAAGTCCAGATATTCTGCTGTGTGGTATGTTTCACTTTCACAATCAGATACAATGGGACGCCCGGGAGGCACCTGGAATGGTACAGACCACTTTGCCGGGTCTTTGTGGATTTTGGGAAGCAAATAAAACAGCCTTCCTCTTGGCTCAGAGGAGCCCAATAAATAGTTTTTCTGTTTCATATTAATGAATTTCTTTTGATAAAGATTATTAATTATTTTCTCCACAATAGGCAGTGTGTCCAAATAGATGGGTTTCTTCAATTTTGAGTAGTATGTTGTATCATTTAGTTGTCTGTAGCCCTCCTGTAAATATTGATCTCTGTCCAGGATGACCACAGCACTTCCTTTGTCTGCCGGTTTTATAATTATTTGTTTATTTTCTCTTAGTTCTTTTAGAGCTTTGGTTTCTTCTCCCTTTAAGTTAGGTTTGATGTGGTCAATGTGGAAATGATTATCAAAATATTCATAATCAGCTTTCACCAAGGTGGACACCTCATGTGGAAGCTGACCCAAGGGAGGAGACCAATTAGATTTGGGAGTGAAGGGTTGGATTTCTGTGTCAGATTTATCTCCATAATGTATAGCCAATTTGACCCTTCTGTGATATTGTTGAATGTCGTATCTACATTGTAATAGGAAATTTTTATTGTGGCCCTTTGTGGGAATAAAATTAAGGCCCCTACTTAAAAGGGTCCGCTGAGCAGTGGAAGGCTGAAAGTGTTTAGATAAATTGATGACACTGTTGCAATTGACATCACTTACCCCCTCCCTGTTAGCTGGGTTCACGGGGATACAACATTTACATAGTTGCTCCAATGCTCCAACATACACATCGCTGTCTTATCAGTCCAATGGATATTGTCCTTTTCTGTGTGGAACATTGAATCAGGAAGAGTGGGTATGTGTTCGTCCAGACCTGCAATAAAAGTGTTCAAATGTAGCAGTGTTTCCTGCTCATTCCGGGGCAGAGTTGAGGAAAAGTTAATAGCTGGAATGTAGATGTCGGCCTCAGGAAATCTTTCCTGGGCTGTCTGCAGTGCCTTTTTCAGCTCTGTGACCGGTGTGTCTTTGTCTCTTTGTGACCTATTGTTTAGGCCAAAAGATAACACCAGTGTTTCCAAATCTTCGTCGCAGGTCGCTTTTTCCAAAAGGGCTTGTGCGTGGCACCATTTCGCCCCGGGAAAACTGTCAATTTGTATTCCTGGTGCTGAAAAGGATGGGAGTTTACACACATTTGAGTCACCCATGATGAGTGATGTTTCTCTGATGTGAAGACTCCAGTCTTCCAGTTTCTTCTGCGTGTTCGGGTGTCTTGTTGGAGGGTGCGTTTGCTGAATGGGTGTACCTGGTGAAGAGGGAGGAGACAAGGAGGATTCCTCAATTCTCCTCGTTTGGAGGCGGGTCTGCACGCAGGATTTCAGTTTATCCTGAGTGGTGCGTGGCAGGCTGGAGCGTGAAGCTGTCGGGGATTTGGGCGCTGTTCTTCTGCCTCCCTTGGATTTGGTGGGGGTGGATTCCCCCTGTGTGAGGTCCATTACCTCGATCTCCATGTTCTCAGAAGGCTGTGGAGGCTGAGTGGGTGGAGGTGACTTCTCCCCAGTGGGGGTCACGTGGAGAGCGTCGAGGACCCTTCTCACTCTCTGGTCTTTAGATGACATTGGTTCAGGCTCTGGTTCAGGAGGATCTTCCTGAGGGGTGGTGGTGGGCCTCAGGTCACCGTTCTCCTCCACCAGTCCCTCTGTGAGGGGTGACCAGTCACCTCTGATGGGGTCAGTCATGGTCGTCGCTGTCACCATGGTTACAGCGCTCGCTACAGGCGGAGCATGGATCTGCGCAGTAACTTTAATGGCCCGGCTGGTGCTGGGCTGTGGTGTGGCAGGTCGCGTGTGGGAGGAGGCTGGCTGCAACACCTCCACCGGAGGTTCGACAGGGTCGGGTTGTATCAGGTCCTCCCTCGCCTCTGGTTGTCGTCTCGGCTTGCCGGCTGTATGGTCCCGCTCTGCCGATCTGGTGTCTGCCAGCCTAGCTACGATGACTGCCTCGGTCTGTTCTAGCGACTCAGGCTGGAGGCGGCGGCCCAGGTTGCGTTTGGCCCAGGATGTCGCCACTTCAAAGGGTCCCCTCCAGTCCTGCTTAGGGAACTCAAAAAGGCTTTTTAATTCCTCCTCCATCGCCTCAGAATAATGTTCACGGAGGATTGAAACAGTGTTGTGCGCCCAGTTTTGAGCATTACCCTCAATCAGCGCCTGTGTCCGTTCATTTGGGACGGCCGGCTTAACAACAGTCATCAAGTTCTGGGCTATTTTATTCAAAGAGGGCGGGTATGCATCCCTTGAGACATTTTTAAGGTGGTGGACTGATTTAATGAGTCTATGAATAATACGCACTTTGATAGAAAAGTCTGGGTCATCAGACGGTATTTTGTTCGTGGGAGGCTCAGATCGCTCGGATCTGGCGTGTTTCACATACCGTCTATTCTGGGCTGGTCTCTGTTCAAAACGCCGCTCTCGGTGACGGGCAGTATGGTGGTCCGCAGTCGTTCGCCATCTCTGCTGGTTTGGCTGCCATGTGTGCGGGATTTCTCTCACCTCCCGGTGGTCCCGTCCTCTCACTACCGATGCGTAGGTCCGGCGCCCATTGCGGGACGGGTAGCTGGTCCGTCGGGGTGACCTCCGGTCGCTCGTGAAGTAGCGATCTCCCCGTGTGTCCTGGGCTCGCCCCCGTTCAAACCGCTGCTCTCGTTCAGTCCGATCTCTGTGTTGGGCAGCATAGCGATCCTCAGTCGGCCGTTCTCTCCGCTGGTTGTGCTGCCATACGTGCGGGATTTCTCTCTCATCCCGGTAGTCACGTCCTCTCACCACCGATGCGTAGGTCCGGCGTCTGTTGCGGGACGGGTAGCTGGTACGCCGGGGTGATCTCCGGTCGCTCGCAAAGCCGCGATCTCCTCTCCGGTTTCCACGTCGTCGGACGGTGGTCCACCGGTCCTCTGCTGTAAACGTGGGCATGTTTGCGGTCTCACTCGTGGCTTTAACTTAACTAACTGGTCACTTGTGACTGTGCTAGCAATGTTAAGCAGCTGTGCGCAAACTGATGACACTCACGTTTAACTTAGTACATCAACTAGGAGCTTTATTTTCGCTCAGTACAAAAGTTCAAAAGTGAACAAATATACATAAAAGTAAGCCAATAACGCGACGTTTCGGTTCGCATGAACCTTCTTCAGGCTGGCTTACTAGAAGAATGAATACAGCATAACAAAATCTCAGTTATGTTCTGTGTGTACACTGCGCAAGTCCAAATTCAAACTTTGCGGGTCTCCTCGACCAATGAGAAGAGCATCTGCTCCATGAGTCAGAGGTCCCTTTAAAGTTTAAATTGATTGGATGCTTACTTGTTTGCAGTGTTCAGGAGCATTTTGGCCCACCGTAATTTGTGAAGAGGAATACAGTTTTCACAAAACATTACTCTCCATATGAGAGTTAAATAAAAATCATCACAAACAAAATGGCGTTGATGATATATACAATCAAACAATATGTACACCGGATGACAGTAATCTGTGTATAGAAATATACAGTTTCCACATAAAGTCTTTCTCCATATGAGAGTTAAAAGAACAGTATCACAATTCGAATTATGTTGATAATATGTACAGTTATTGAATATACACACATATATACAGTGCTTTGTGTAAGGACAGAGGGCTCCAGGAGTGGGTGGACAAGGGGCGCAGGCCGGTTAGGAGAGGGTAAGGTGGGGGCCCGATTGGGTCCCAATGCACAGGCCATCCTTGCTCCCGGCTCAAGGAACCATGTCCCCGATTTGGTGCCCTGAAAAGGGATTGTTTTAGCATCCTGAGCATGAGGCCTCCAGATGGGGAGGGAGGGGAGGAGGGAGGGAGGGAGAGCGAGAGAAAAGGGTGAGGGAGAGGGAGAACGGGGAGGGAGGGGGGGGGGGGGGAAGGAGAGGAGGGTTTTTGGGGTCAAGGGTCAAACCAATATGGGGTTCAAGGTGGTTAGGGTCAGGATTGAATTCAGGGCTGGGCATCAAAGATGAGGTTAAATCCAGCGCAGGTTTCGAGCCGGTTAAGGTTAGGATAAAACCTCATGGTCAGGGTGCTTCAGCAAATATATACAGAGACCGGTGGAATGATGATAACAGCAATAATGATGATGAGTATAACAAGCATGGCAACAAGCATAGCAACAACAAGACACTAATAAACAACAATTATGTACACTGTGTGGATTTTATGTCCCTTTAAAAACTTTTTTCATTTAACCCCTTAGGGTGTACAGTGTCTAATTTGGCAATCCAGCCTCTTTCAGCCTTCCTCCTCTGCTGAGCTGTCCATCTGGGGTTTGCCTGTATCACTGTTGCTTTGACCGATTTCCAGCCGTGTGACAGGAAGTGTTTCACCAAATGTGTGTGTGTGTTCCTTTTCCTTAACACATTGTACCTGTGCTGGGTGAATCTGGTCAGAAGTGTGTTGCCTGTCTCACCAACATATTGGATGCCACATTGGCTGCAAGTAATCACATAAATACAGTTCCTGGAGCGTGGGGTACCGTTACATTGTGAGTGGAATACATTTCCATTTGAGAAGCTGCGCAGCCATGTTTGGTGCTTAAAAAATTGCCCCTGGTCTCTGAGTTTGGGCTCAGAGAGAGGTGAAAGTTTTGCCTTAATGAGGAAATCCCTCAGGTTTTTATTCCTCTTAAAGGCCGCTATCACCTTATGATCACCCAGTAATTGGGTTTTCTGGACAAGATCTTGAAAGTTGTTCTTAATCACTCTGATCAGTTTACATGTTGATGGGGCATATGTCACAATCACTGGTAGGATAGGGGTCAGATCAATAGGTTTGGTCTGTAGGAATGATTTAAAACATTTCCTAAGGAAAGAACGACAGTACCCCCTAGTGGCGAGAGCTGCAAATAGAATTTTGGTCGCTGCTCTGAAATCACTCCGCTGGGTGCAGATTCTGTGGAATCGCAATAATTGGGACTTAATTAGACCAGCAAAGGTATGTTTCGGGTGGAAGCTTGTTTTATATAACAATGCATGCGTGTCCGTGGGTTTGAAAAACACTTTAATGTCCAATTTGTGGGTCTGTGAAAAATTTGGGCCTTTAAAGGTGGTTGTGTCCAAGAAGTCAATTGTAGAGTCGCTAATTGTGGATTTAAGTTTAATTGAGTCATTGTGATCATTCAGAGTGGTTAGAAACGTTTCAAAATCTTGTTCAGAATGAGGCCATACTCCCCAGATGTCATCAAGAAACCTGTAATAATACAGCGGTTTTTTATTACATTTTGCCAGGGCTGCAGTTTCCCATTCAGCCATGAATATGTTGGCGTATGCTGGGGCAAATTTCTTACCCATGGCTGTCCCTTTTATTTGTAAGAAGTAGTCCCCGTTGAACTCAAAGTCATTTCTTGTCAGATTGATTTCCAATAATTGCAATAATTCTTTTTCTGGCCTTTTCTTTTCTGGATATTTGTGGAAAATATTCCTAATGGAGTTCATTCCCTCCTTAATATCAATATTGGTATAAAGGCTGTCAATGTCAATCGAGAAAAGAAATGAGTTTGGGGGTACCTCTGCCTGTTTCACCTTCTCCACAAAGTCATATGTGTCTTTAATATAACTGTCATGCTTTGTGGACAAGGGGTTCAGGAAAAAGTCCAGATATTCTGCTGTGTGGTATGTTTCACTTTCACAATCAGATACAATGGGACGCCCGGGAGGCACCTGGAATGGTACAGACCACTTTGCCGGGTCTTTGTGGATTTTGGGAAGCAAATAAAACAGCCTTCCTCTTGGCTCAGAGGAGCCCAATAAATAGTTTTTCTGTTTCATATTAATGAATTTCTTTTGATAAAGATTATTAATTATTTTCTCCACAATAGGCAGTGTGTCCAAATAGATGGGTTTCTTCAATTTTGAGTAGTATGTTGTATCATTTAGTTGTCTGTAGCCCTCCTGTAAATATTGATCTCTGTCCAGGATGACCACAGCACTTCCTTTGTCTGCCGGTTTTATAATTATTTGTTTATTTTCTCTTAGTTCTTTTAGAGCTTTGGTTTCTTCTCCCTTTAAGTTAGGTTTGATGTGGTCAATGTGGAAATGATTATCAAAATATTCATAATCAGCTTTCACCAAGGTGGACACCTCATGTGGAAGCTGACCCAAGGGAGGAGACCAATTAGATTTGGGAGTGAAGGGTTGGATTTCTGTGTCAGATTTATCTCCATAATGTATAGCCAATTTGACCCTTCTGTGATATTGTTGAATGTCGTATCTACATTGTAATAGGAAATTTTTATTGTGGCCCTTTGTGGGAATAAAATTAAGGCCCCTACTTAAAAGGGTCCGCTGAGCAGTGGAAGGCTGAAAGTGTTTAGATAAATTGATGACACTGTTGCAATTGACATCACTTACCCCCTCCCTGTTAGCTGGGTTCACGGGGATACAACATTTACATAGTTGCTCCAATGCTCCAACATACACATCGCTGTCTTATCAGTCCAATGGATATTGTCCTTTTCTGTGTGGAACATTGAATCAGGAAGAGTGGGTATGTGTTCGTCCAGACCTGCAATAAAAGTGTTCAAATGTAGCAGTGTTTCCTGCTCATTCCGGGGCAGAGTTGAGGAAAAGTTAATAGCTGGAATGTAGATGTCGGCCTCAGGAAATCTTTCCTGGGCTGTCTGCAGTGCCTTTTTCAGCTCTGTGACCGGTGTGTCTTTGTCTCTTTGTGACCTATTGTTTAGGCCAAAAGATAACACCAGTGTTTCCAAATCTTCGTCGCAGGTCGCTTTTTCCAAAAGGGCTTGTGCGTGGCACCATTTCGCCCCGGGAAAACTGTCAATTTGTATTCCTGGTGCTGAAAAGGATGGGAGTTTACACACATTTGAGTCACCCATGATGAGTGATGTTTCTCTGATGTGAAGACTCCAGTCTTCCAGTTTCTTCTGCGTGTTCGGGTGTCTTGTTGGAGGGTGCGTTTGCTGAATGGGTGTACCTGGTGAAGAGGGAGGAGACAAGGAGGATTCCTCAATTCTCCTCGTTTGGAGGCGGGTCTGCACGCAGGATTTCAGTTTATCCTGAGTGGTGCGTGGCAGGCTGGAGCGTGAAGCTGTCGGGGATTTGGGCGCTGTTCTTCTGCCTCCCTTGGATTTGGTGGGGGTGGATTCCCCCTGTGTGAGGTCCATTACCTCGATCTCCATGTTCTCAGAAGGCTGTGGAGGCTGAGTGGGTGGAGGTGACTTCTCCCCAGTGGGGGTCACGTGGAGAGCGTCGAGGACCCTTCTCACTCTCTGGTCTTTAGATGACATTGGTTCAGGCTCTGGTTCAGGAGGATCTTCCTGAGGGGTGGTGGTGGGCCTCAGGTCACCGTTCTCCTCCACCAGTCCCTCTGTGAGGGGTGACCAGTCACCTCTGATGGGGTCAGTCATGGTCGTCGCTGTCACCATGGTTACAGCGCTCGCTACAGGCGGAGCATGGATCTGCGCAGTAACTTTAATGGCCCGGCTGGTGCTGGGCTGTGGTGTGGCAGGTCGCGTGTGGGAGGAGGCTGGCTGCAACACCTCCACCGGAGGTTCGACAGGGTCGGGTTGTATCAGGTCCTCCCTCGCCTCTGGTTGTCGTCTCGGCTTGCCGGCTGTATGGTCCCGCTCTGCCGATCTGGTGTCTGCCAGCCTAGCTACGATGACTGCCTCGGTCTGTTCTAGCGACTCAGGCTGGAGGCGGCGGCCCAGGTTGCGTTTGGCCCAGGATGTCGCCACTTCAAAGGGTCCCCTCCAGTCCTGCTTAGGGAACTCAAAAAGGCTTTTTAATTCCTCCTCCATCGCCTCAGAATAATGTTCACGGAGGATTGAAACAGTGTTGTGCGCCCAGTTTTGAGCATTACCCTCAATCAGCGCCTGTGTCCGTTCATTTGGGACGGCCGGCTTAACAACAGTCATCAAGTTCTGGGCTATTTTATTCAAAGAGGGCGGGTATGCATCCCTTGAGACATTTTTAAGGTGGTGGACTGATTTAATGAGTCTATGAATAATACGCACTTTGATAGAAAAGTCTGGGTCATCAGACGGTATTTTGTTCGTGGGAGGCTCAGATCGCTCGGATCTGGCGTGTTTCACATACCGTCTATTCTGGGCTGGTCTCTGTTCAAAACGCCGCTCTCGGTGACGGGCAGTATGGTGGTCCGCAGTCGTTCGCCATCTCTGCTGGTTTGGCTGCCATGTGTGCGGGATTTCTCTCACCTCCCGGTGGTCCCGTCCTCTCACTACCGATGCGTAGGTCCGGCGCCCATTGCGGGACGGGTAGCTGGTCCGTCGGGGTGACCTCCGGTCGCTCGTGAAGTAGCGATCTCCCCGTGTGTCCTGGGCTCGCCCCCGTTCAAACCGCTGCTCTCGTTCAGTCCGATCTCTGTGTTGGGCAGCATAGCGATCCTCAGTCGGCCGTTCTCTCCGCTGGTTGTGCTGCCATACGTGCGGGATTTCTCTCTCATCCCGGTAGTCACGTCCTCTCACCACCGATGCGTAGGTCCGGCGTCTGTTGCGGGACGGGTAGCTGGTACGCCGGGGTGATCTCCGGTCGCTCGCAAAGCCGCGATCTCCTCTCCGGTTTCCACGTCGTCGGACGGTGGTCCACCGGTCCTCTGCTGTAAACGTGGGCATGTTTGCGGTCTCACTCGTGGCTTTAACTTAACTAACTGGTCACTTGTGACTGTGCTAGCAATGTTAAGCAGCTGTGCGCAAACTGATGACACTCACGTTTAACTTAGTACATCAACTAGGAGCTTTATTTTCGCTCAGTACAAAAGTTCAAAAGTGAACAAATATACATAAAAGTAAGCCAATAACGCGACGTTTCGGTTCGCATGAACCTTCTTCAGGCTGGCTTACTAGAAGAATGAATACAGCATAACAAAATCTCAGTTATGTTCTGTGTGTACACTGCGCAAGTCCAAATTCAAACTTTGCGGGTCTCCTCGACCAATGAGAAGAGCATCTGCTCCATGAGTCAGAGGTCCCTTTAAAGTTTAAATTGATTGGATGCTTACTTGTTTGCAGTGTTCAGGAGCATTTTGGCCCACCGTAATTTGTGAAGAGGAATACAGTTTTCACAAAACATTACTCTCCATATGAGAGTTAAATAAAAATCATCACAAACAAAATGGCGTTGATGATATATACAATCAAACAATATGTACACCGGATGACAGTAATCTGTGTATAGAAATATACAGTTTCCACATAAAGTCTTTCTCCATATGAGAGTTAAAAGAACAGTATCACAATTCGAATTATGTTGATAATATGTACAGTTATTGAATATACACACATATATACAGTGCTTTGTGTAAGGACAGAGGGCTCCAGGAGTGGGTGGACAAGGGGCGCAGGCCGGTTAGGAGAGGGTAAGGTGGGGGCCCGATTGGGTCCCAATGCACAGGCCATCCTTGCTCCCGGCTCAAGGAACCATGTCCCCGATTTGGTGCCCTGAAAAGGGATTGTTTTAGCATCCTGAGCATGAGGCCTCCAGATGGGGAGGGAGGGGAGGAGGGAGGGAGGGAGAGCGAGAGAAAAGGGTGAGGGAGAGGGAGAACGGGGAGGGAGGGGGGGGGGGGGGAAGGAGAGGAGGGTTTTTGGGGTCAAGGGTCAAACCAATATGGGGTTCAAGGTGGTTAGGGTCAGGATTGAATTCAGGGCTGGGCATCAAAGATGAGGTTAAATCCAGCGCAGGTTTCGAGCCGGTTAAGGTTAGGATAAAACCTCATGGTCAGGGTGCTTCAGCAAATATATACAGAGACCGGTGGAATGATGATAACAGCAATAATGATGATGAGTATAACAAGCATGGCAACAAGCATAGCAACAACAAGACACTAATAAACAACAATTATGTACACTGTGTGGATTTTATGTCCCTTTAAAAACTTTTTTCATTTAACCCCTTAGGGTGTACAGTGTCTAATTTGGCAATCCAGCCTCTTTCAGCCTTCCTCCTCTGCTGAGCTGTCCATCTGGGGTTTGCCTGTATCACTGTTGCTTTGACCGATTTCCAGCCGTGTGACAGGAAGTGTTTCACCAAATGTGTGTGTGTGTTCCTTTTCCTTAACACATTGTACCTGTGCTGGGTGAATCTGGTCAGAAGTGTGTTGCCTGTCTCACCAACATATTGGATGCCACATTGGCTGCAAGTAATCACATAAATACAGTTCCTGGAGCGTGGGGTACCGTTACATTGTGAGTGGAATACATTTCCATTTGAGAAGCTGCGCAGCCATGTTTGGTGCTTAAAAAATTGCCCCTGGTCTCTGAGTTTGGGCTCAGAGAGAGGTGAAAGTTTTGCCTTAATGAGGAAATCCCTCAGGTTTTTATTCCTCTTAAAGGCCGCTATCACCTTATGATCACCCAGTAATTGGGTTTTCTGGACAAGATCTTGAAAGTTGTTCTTAATCACTCTGATCAGTTTACATGTTGATGGGGCATATGTCACAATCACTGGTAGGATAGGGGTCAGATCAATAGGTTTGGTCTGTAGGAATGATTTAAAACATTTCCTAAGGAAAGAACGACAGTACCCCCTAGTGGCGAGAGCTGCAAATAGAATTTTGGTCGCTGCTCTGAAATCACTCCGCTGGGTGCAGATTCTGTGGAATCGCAATAATTGGGACTTAATTAGACCAGCAAAGGTATGTTTCGGGTGGAAGCTTGTTTTATATAACAATGCATGCGTGTCCGTGGGTTTGAAAAACACTTTAATGTCCAATTTGTGGGTCTGTGAAAAATTTGGGCCTTTAAAGGTGGTTGTGTCCAAGAAGTCAATTGTAGAGTCGCTAATTGTGGATTTAAGTTTAATTGAGTCATTGTGATCATTCAGAGTGGTTAGAAACGTTTCAAAATCTTGTTCAGAATGAGGCCATACTCCCCAGATGTCATCAAGAAACCTGTAATAATACAGCGGTTTTTTATTACATTTTGCCAGGGCTGCAGTTTCCCATTCAGCCATGAATATGTTGGCGTATGCTGGGGCAAATTTCTTACCCATGGCTGTCCCTTTTATTTGTAAGAAGTAGTCCCCGTTGAACTCAAAGTCATTTCTTGTCAGATTGATTTCCAATAATTGCAATAATTCTTTTTCTGGCCTTTTCTTTTCTGGATATTTGTGGAAAATATTCCTAATGGAGTTCATTCCCTCCTTAATATCAATATTGGTATAAAGGCTGTCAATGTCAATCGAGAAAAGAAATGAGTTTGGGGGTACCTCTGCCTGTTTCACCTTCTCCACAAAGTCATATGTGTCTTTAATATAACTGTCATGCTTTGTGGACAAGGGGTTCAGGAAAAAGTCCAGATATTCTGCTGTGTGGTATGTTTCACTTTCACAATCAGATACAATGGGACGCCCGGGAGGCACCTGGAATGGTACAGACCACTTTGCCGGGTCTTTGTGGATTTTGGGAAGCAAATAAAACAGCCTTCCTCTTGGCTCAGAGGAGCCCAATAAATAGTTTTTCTGTTTCATATTAATGAATTTCTTTTGATAAAGATTATTAATTATTTTCTCCACAATAGGCAGTGTGTCCAAATAGATGGGTTTCTTCAATTTTGAGTAGTATGTTGTATCATTTAGTTGTCTGTAGCCCTCCTGTAAATATTGATCTCTGTCCAGGATGACCACAGCACTTCCTTTGTCTGCCGGTTTTATAATTATTTGTTTATTTTCTCTTAGTTCTTTTAGAGCTTTGGTTTCTTCTCCCTTTAAGTTAGGTTTGATGTGGTCAATGTGGAAATGATTATCAAAATATTCATAATCAGCTTTCACCAAGGTGGACACCTCATGTGGAAGCTGACCCAAGGGAGGAGACCAATTAGATTTGGGAGTGAAGGGTTGGATTTCTGTGTCAGATTTATCTCCATAATGTATAGCCAATTTGACCCTTCTGTGATATTGTTGAATGTCGTATCTACATTGTAATAGGAAATTTTTATTGTGGCCCTTTGTGGGAATAAAATTAAGGCCCCTACTTAAAAGGGTCCGCTGAGCAGTGGAAGGCTGAAAGTGTTTAGATAAATTGATGACACTGTTGCAATTGACATCACTTACCCCCTCCCTGTTAGCTGGGTTCACGGGGATACAACATTTACATAGTTGCTCCAATGCTCCAACATACACATCGCTGTCTTATCAGTCCAATGGATATTGTCCTTTTCTGTGTGGAACATTGAATCAGGAAGAGTGGGTATGTGTTCGTCCAGACCTGCAATAAAAGTGTTCAAATGTAGCAGTGTTTCCTGCTCATTCCGGGGCAGAGTTGAGGAAAAGTTAATAGCTGGAATGTAGATGTCGGCCTCAGGAAATCTTTCCTGGGCTGTCTGCAGTGCCTTTTTCAGCTCTGTGACCGGTGTGTCTTTGTCTCTTTGTGACCTATTGTTTAGGCCAAAAGATAACACCAGTGTTTCCAAATCTTCGTCGCAGGTCGCTTTTTCCAAAAGGGCTTGTGCGTGGCACCATTTCGCCCCGGGAAAACTGTCAATTTGTATTCCTGGTGCTGAAAAGGATGGGAGTTTACACACATTTGAGTCACCCATGATGAGTGATGTTTCTCTGATGTGAAGACTCCAGTCTTCCAGTTTCTTCTGCGTGTTCGGGTGTCTTGTTGGAGGGTGCGTTTGCTGAATGGGTGTACCTGGTGAAGAGGGAGGAGACAAGGAGGATTCCTCAATTCTCCTCGTTTGGAGGCGGGTCTGCACGCAGGATTTCAGTTTATCCTGAGTGGTGCGTGGCAGGCTGGAGCGTGAAGCTGTCGGGGATTTGGGCGCTGTTCTTCTGCCTCCCTTGGATTTGGTGGGGGTGGATTCCCCCTGTGTGAGGTCCATTACCTCGATCTCCATGTTCTCAGAAGGCTGTGGAGGCTGAGTGGGTGGAGGTGACTTCTCCCCAGTGGGGGTCACGTGGAGAGCGTCGAGGACCCTTCTCACTCTCTGGTCTTTAGATGACATTGGTTCAGGCTCTGGTTCAGGAGGATCTTCCTGAGGGGTGGTGGTGGGCCTCAGGTCACCGTTCTCCTCCACCAGTCCCTCTGTGAGGGGTGACCAGTCACCTCTGATGGGGTCAGTCATGGTCGTCGCTGTCACCATGGTTACAGCGCTCGCTACAGGCGGAGCATGGATCTGCGCAGTAACTTTAATGGCCCGGCTGGTGCTGGGCTGTGGTGTGGCAGGTCGCGTGTGGGAGGAGGCTGGCTGCAACACCTCCACCGGAGGTTCGACAGGGTCGGGTTGTATCAGGTCCTCCCTCGCCTCTGGTTGTCGTCTCGGCTTGCCGGCTGTATGGTCCCGCTCTGCCGATCTGGTGTCTGCCAGCCTAGCTACGATGACTGCCTCGGTCTGTTCTAGCGACTCAGGCTGGAGGCGGCGGCCCAGGTTGCGTTTGGCCCAGGATGTCGCCACTTCAAAGGGTCCCCTCCAGTCCTGCTTAGGGAACTCAAAAAGGCTTTTTAATTCCTCCTCCATCGCCTCAGAATAATGTTCACGGAGGATTGAAACAGTGTTGTGCGCCCAGTTTTGAGCATTACCCTCAATCAGCGCCTGTGTCCGTTCATTTGGGACGGCCGGCTTAACAACAGTCATCAAGTTCTGGGCTATTTTATTCAAAGAGGGCGGGTATGCATCCCTTGAGACATTTTTAAGGTGGTGGACTGATTTAATGAGTCTATGAATAATACGCACTTTGATAGAAAAGTCTGGGTCATCAGACGGTATTTTGTTCGTGGGAGGCTCAGATCGCTCGGATCTGGCGTGTTTCACATACCGTCTATTCTGGGCTGGTCTCTGTTCAAAACGCCGCTCTCGGTGACGGGCAGTATGGTGGTCCGCAGTCGTTCGCCATCTCTGCTGGTTTGGCTGCCATGTGTGCGGGATTTCTCTCACCTCCCGGTGGTCCCGTCCTCTCACTACCGATGCGTAGGTCCGGCGCCCATTGCGGGACGGGTAGCTGGTCCGTCGGGGTGACCTCCGGTCGCTCGTGAAGTAGCGATCTCCCCGTGTGTCCTGGGCTCGCCCCCGTTCAAACCGCTGCTCTCGTTCAGTCCGATCTCTGTGTTGGGCAGCATAGCGATCCTCAGTCGGCCGTTCTCTCCGCTGGTTGTGCTGCCATACGTGCGGGATTTCTCTCTCATCCCGGTAGTCACGTCCTCTCACCACCGATGCGTAGGTCCGGCGTCTGTTGCGGGACGGGTAGCTGGTACGCCGGGGTGATCTCCGGTCGCTCGCAAAGCCGCGATCTCCTCTCCGGTTTCCACGTCGTCGGACGGTGGTCCACCGGTCCTCTGCTGTAAACGTGGGCATGTTTGCGGTCTCACTCGTGGCTTTAACTTAACTAACTGGTCACTTGTGACTGTGCTAGCAATGTTAAGCAGCTGTGCGCAAACTGATGACACTCACGTTTAACTTAGTACATCAACTAGGAGCTTTATTTTCGCTCAGTACAAAAGTTCAAAAGTGAACAAATATACATAAAAGTAAGCCAATAACGCGACGTTTCGGTTCGCATGAACCTTCTTCAGGCTGGCTTACTAGAAGAATGAATACAGCATAACAAAATCTCAGTTATGTTCTGTGTGTACACTGCGCAAGTCCAAATTCAAACTTTGCGGGTCTCCTCGACCAATGAGAAGAGCATCTGCTCCATGAGTCAGAGGTCCCTTTAAAGTTTAAATTGATTGGATGCTTACTTGTTTGCAGTGTTCAGGAGCATTTTGGCCCACCGTAATTTGTGAAGAGGAATACAGTTTTCACAAAACATTACTCTCCATATGAGAGTTAAATAAAAATCATCACAAACAAAATGGCGTTGATGATATATACAATCAAACAATATGTACACCGGATGACAGTAATCTGTGTATAGAAATATACAGTTTCCACATAAAGTCTTTCTCCATATGAGAGTTAAAAGAACAGTATCACAATTCGAATTATGTTGATAATATGTACAGTTATTGAATATACACACATATATACAGTGCTTTGTGTAAGGACAGAGGGCTCCAGGAGTGGGTGGACAAGGGGCGCAGGCCGGTTAGGAGAGGGTAAGGTGGGGGCCCGATTGGGTCCCAATGCACAGGCCATCCTTGCTCCCGGCTCAAGGAACCATGTCCCCGATTTGGTGCCCTGAAAAGGGATTGTTTTAGCATCCTGAGCATGAGGCCTCCAGATGGGGAGGGAGGGGAGGAGGGAGGGAGGGAGAGCGAGAGAAAAGGGTGAGGGAGAGGGAGAACGGGGAGGGAGGGGGGGGGGGGGGAAGGAGAGGAGGGTTTTTGGGGTCAAGGGTCAAACCAATATGGGGTTCAAGGTGGTTAGGGTCAGGATTGAATTCAGGGCTGGGCATCAAAGATGAGGTTAAATCCAGCGCAGGTTTCGAGCCGGTTAAGGTTAGGATAAAACCTCATGGTCAGGGTGCTTCAGCAAATATATACAGAGACCGGTGGAATGATGATAACAGCAATAATGATGATGAGTATAACAAGCATGGCAACAAGCATAGCAACAACAAGACACTAATAAACAACAATTATGTACACTGTGTGGATTTTATGTCCCTTTAAAAACTTTTTTCATTTAACCCCTTAGGGTGTACAGTGTCTAATTTGGCAATCCAGCCTCTTTCAGCCTTCCTCCTCTGCTGAGCTGTCCATCTGGGGTTTGCCTGTATCACTGTTGCTTTGACCGATTTCCAGCCGTGTGACAGGAAGTGTTTCACCAAATGTGTGTGTGTGTTCCTTTTCCTTAACACATTGTACCTGTGCTGGGTGAATCTGGTCAGAAGTGTGTTGCCTGTCTCACCAACATATTGGATGCCACATTGGCTGCAAGTAATCACATAAATACAGTTCCTGGAGCGTGGGGTACCGTTACATTGTGAGTGGAATACATTTCCATTTGAGAAGCTGCGCAGCCATGTTTGGTGCTTAAAAAATTGCCCCTGGTCTCTGAGTTTGGGCTCAGAGAGAGGTGAAAGTTTTGCCTTAATGAGGAAATCCCTCAGGTTTTTATTCCTCTTAAAGGCCGCTATCACCTTATGATCACCCAGTAATTGGGTTTTCTGGACAAGATCTTGAAAGTTGTTCTTAATCACTCTGATCAGTTTACATGTTGATGGGGCATATGTCACAATCACTGGTAGGATAGGGGTCAGATCAATAGGTTTGGTCTGTAGGAATGATTTAAAACATTTCCTAAGGAAAGAACGACAGTACCCCCTAGTGGCGAGAGCTGCAAATAGAATTTTGGTCGCTGCTCTGAAATCACTCCGCTGGGTGCAGATTCTGTGGAATCGCAATAATTGGGACTTAATTAGACCAGCAAAGGTATGTTTCGGGTGGAAGCTTGTTTTATATAACAATGCATGCGTGTCCGTGGGTTTGAAAAACACTTTAATGTCCAATTTGTGGGTCTGTGAAAAATTTGGGCCTTTAAAGGTGGTTGTGTCCAAGAAGTCAATTGTAGAGTCGCTAATTGTGGATTTAAGTTTAATTGAGTCATTGTGATCATTCAGAGTGGTTAGAAACGTTTCAAAATCTTGTTCAGAATGAGGCCATACTCCCCAGATGTCATCAAGAAACCTGTAATAATACAGCGGTTTTTTATTACATTTTGCCAGGGCTGCAGTTTCCCATTCAGCCATGAATATGTTGGCGTATGCTGGGGCAAATTTCTTACCCATGGCTGTCCCTTTTATTTGTAAGAAGTAGTCCCCGTTGAACTCAAAGTCATTTCTTGTCAGATTGATTTCCAATAATTGCAATAATTCTTTTTCTGGCCTTTTCTTTTCTGGATATTTGTGGAAAATATTCCTAATGGAGTTCATTCCCTCCTTAATATCAATATTGGTATAAAGGCTGTCAATGTCAATCGAGAAAAGAAATGAGTTTGGGGGTACCTCTGCCTGTTTCACCTTCTCCACAAAGTCATATGTGTCTTTAATATAACTGTCATGCTTTGTGGACAAGGGGTTCAGGAAAAAGTCCAGATATTCTGCTGTGTGGTATGTTTCACTTTCACAATCAGATACAATGGGACGCCCGGGAGGCACCTGGAATGGTACAGACCACTTTGCCGGGTCTTTGTGGATTTTGGGAAGCAAATAAAACAGCCTTCCTCTTGGCTCAGAGGAGCCCAATAAATAGTTTTTCTGTTTCATATTAATGAATTTCTTTTGATAAAGATTATTAATTATTTTCTCCACAATAGGCAGTGTGTCCAAATAGATGGGTTTCTTCAATTTTGAGTAGTATGTTGTATCATTTAGTTGTCTGTAGCCCTCCTGTAAATATTGATCTCTGTCCAGGATGACCACAGCACTTCCTTTGTCTGCCGGTTTTATAATTATTTGTTTATTTTCTCTTAGTTCTTTTAGAGCTTTGGTTTCTTCTCCCTTTAAGTTAGGTTTGATGTGGTCAATGTGGAAATGATTATCAAAATATTCATAATCAGCTTTCACCAAGGTGGACACCTCATGTGGAAGCTGACCCAAGGGAGGAGACCAATTAGATTTGGGAGTGAAGGGTTGGATTTCTGTGTCAGATTTATCTCCATAATGTATAGCCAATTTGACCCTTCTGTGATATTGTTGAATGTCGTATCTACATTGTAATAGGAAATTTTTATTGTGGCCCTTTGTGGGAATAAAATTAAGGCCCCTACTTAAAAGGGTCCGCTGAGCAGTGGAAGGCTGAAAGTGTTTAGATAAATTGATGACACTGTTGCAATTGACATCACTTACCCCCTCCCTGTTAGCTGGGTTCACGGGGATACAACATTTACATAGTTGCTCCAATGCTCCAACATACACATCGCTGTCTTATCAGTCCAATGGATATTGTCCTTTTCTGTGTGGAACATTGAATCAGGAAGAGTGGGTATGTGTTCGTCCAGACCTGCAATAAAAGTGTTCAAATGTAGCAGTGTTTCCTGCTCATTCCGGGGCAGAGTTGAGGAAAAGTTAATAGCTGGAATGTAGATGTCGGCCTCAGGAAATCTTTCCTGGGCTGTCTGCAGTGCCTTTTTCAGCTCTGTGACCGGTGTGTCTTTGTCTCTTTGTGACCTATTGTTTAGGCCAAAAGATAACACCAGTGTTTCCAAATCTTCGTCGCAGGTCGCTTTTTCCAAAAGGGCTTGTGCGTGGCACCATTTCGCCCCGGGAAAACTGTCAATTTGTATTCCTGGTGCTGAAAAGGATGGGAGTTTACACACATTTGAGTCACCCATGATGAGTGATGTTTCTCTGATGTGAAGACTCCAGTCTTCCAGTTTCTTCTGCGTGTTCGGGTGTCTTGTTGGAGGGTGCGTTTGCTGAATGGGTGTACCTGGTGAAGAGGGAGGAGACAAGGAGGATTCCTCAATTCTCCTCGTTTGGAGGCGGGTCTGCACGCAGGATTTCAGTTTATCCTGAGTGGTGCGTGGCAGGCTGGAGCGTGAAGCTGTCGGGGATTTGGGCGCTGTTCTTCTGCCTCCCTTGGATTTGGTGGGGGTGGATTCCCCCTGTGTGAGGTCCATTACCTCGATCTCCATGTTCTCAGAAGGCTGTGGAGGCTGAGTGGGTGGAGGTGACTTCTCCCCAGTGGGGGTCACGTGGAGAGCGTCGAGGACCCTTCTCACTCTCTGGTCTTTAGATGACATTGGTTCAGGCTCTGGTTCAGGAGGATCTTCCTGAGGGGTGGTGGTGGGCCTCAGGTCACCGTTCTCCTCCACCAGTCCCTCTGTGAGGGGTGACCAGTCACCTCTGATGGGGTCAGTCATGGTCGTCGCTGTCACCATGGTTACAGCGCTCGCTACAGGCGGAGCATGGATCTGCGCAGTAACTTTAATGGCCCGGCTGGTGCTGGGCTGTGGTGTGGCAGGTCGCGTGTGGGAGGAGGCTGGCTGCAACACCTCCACCGGAGGTTCGACAGGGTCGGGTTGTATCAGGTCCTCCCTCGCCTCTGGTTGTCGTCTCGGCTTGCCGGCTGTATGGTCCCGCTCTGCCGATCTGGTGTCTGCCAGCCTAGCTACGATGACTGCCTCGGTCTGTTCTAGCGACTCAGGCTGGAGGCGGCGGCCCAGGTTGCGTTTGGCCCAGGATGTCGCCACTTCAAAGGGTCCCCTCCAGTCCTGCTTAGGGAACTCAAAAAGGCTTTTTAATTCCTCCTCCATCGCCTCAGAATAATGTTCACGGAGGATTGAAACAGTGTTGTGCGCCCAGTTTTGAGCATTACCCTCAATCAGCGCCTGTGTCCGTTCATTTGGGACGGCCGGCTTAACAACAGTCATCAAGTTCTGGGCTATTTTATTCAAAGAGGGCGGGTATGCATCCCTTGAGACATTTTTAAGGTGGTGGACTGATTTAATGAGTCTATGAATAATACGCACTTTGATAGAAAAGTCTGGGTCATCAGACGGTATTTTGTTCGTGGGAGGCTCAGATCGCTCGGATCTGGCGTGTTTCACATACCGTCTATTCTGGGCTGGTCTCTGTTCAAAACGCCGCTCTCGGTGACGGGCAGTATGGTGGTCCGCAGTCGTTCGCCATCTCTGCTGGTTTGGCTGCCATGTGTGCGGGATTTCTCTCACCTCCCGGTGGTCCCGTCCTCTCACTACCGATGCGTAGGTCCGGCGCCCATTGCGGGACGGGTAGCTGGTCCGTC
>NW_028234342.1:0-42270 GCF_057382095.1 Aulonocara sp. 'chitande type north' Nkhata Bay | reverse complement strand
CTTATCAGTCCAATGGATATTGTCCTTTTCTGTGTGGAACATTGAATCAGGAAGAGTGGGTATGTGTTCGTCCAGACCTGCAATAAAAGTGTTCAAATGTAGCAGTGTTTCCTGCTCATTCCGGGGCAGAGTTGAGGAAAAGTTAATAGCTGGAATGTAGATGTCGGCCTCAGGAAATCTTTCCTGGGCTGTCTGCAGTGCCTTTTTCAGCTCTGTGACCGGTGTGTCTTTGTCTCTTTGTGACCTATTGTTTAGGCCAAAAGATAACACCAGTGTTTCCAAATCTTCGTCGCAGGTCGCTTTTTCCAAAAGGGCTTGTGCGTGGCACCATTTCGCCCCGGGAAAACTGTCAATTTGTATTCCTGGTGCTGAAAAGGATGGGAGTTTACACACATTTGAGTCACCCATGATGAGTGATGTTTCTCTGATGTGAAGACTCCAGTCTTCCAGTTTCTTCTGCGTGTTCGGGTGTCTTGTTGGAGGGTGCGTTTGCTGAATGGGTGTACCTGGTGAAGAGGGAGGAGACAAGGAGGATTCCTCAATTCTCCTCGTTTGGAGGCGGGTCTGCACGCAGGATTTCAGTTTATCCTGAGTGGTGCGTGGCAGGCTGGAGCGTGAAGCTGTCGGGGATTTGGGCGCTGTTCTTCTGCCTCCCTTGGATTTGGTGGGGGTGGATTCCCCCTGTGTGAGGTCCATTACCTCGATCTCCATGTTCTCAGAAGGCTGTGGAGGCTGAGTGGGTGGAGGTGACTTCTCCCCAGTGGGGGTCACGTGGAGAGCGTCGAGGACCCTTCTCACTCTCTGGTCTTTAGATGACATTGGTTCAGGCTCTGGTTCAGGAGGATCTTCCTGAGGGGTGGTGGTGGGCCTCAGGTCACCGTTCTCCTCCACCAGTCCCTCTGTGAGGGGTGACCAGTCACCTCTGATGGGGTCAGTCATGGTCGTCGCTGTCACCATGGTTACAGCGCTCGCTACAGGCGGAGCATGGATCTGCGCAGTAACTTTAATGGCCCGGCTGGTGCTGGGCTGTGGTGTGGCAGGTCGCGTGTGGGAGGAGGCTGGCTGCAACACCTCCACCGGAGGTTCGACAGGGTCGGGTTGTATCAGGTCCTCCCTCGCCTCTGGTTGTCGTCTCGGCTTGCCGGCTGTATGGTCCCGCTCTGCCGATCTGGTGTCTGCCAGCCTAGCTACGATGACTGCCTCGGTCTGTTCTAGCGACTCAGGCTGGAGGCGGCGGCCCAGGTTGCGTTTGGCCCAGGATGTCGCCACTTCAAAGGGTCCCCTCCAGTCCTGCTTAGGGAACTCAAAAAGGCTTTTAATTCCTCCTCCATCGCCTCAGAATAATGTTCACGGAGGATTGAAACAGTGTTGTGCGCCCAGTTTTGAGCATTACCCTCAATCAGCGCCTGTGTCCGTTCATTTGGGACGGCCGGCTTAACAACAGTCATCAAGTTCTGGGCTATTTTATTCAAAGAGGGCGGGTATGCATCCCTTGAGACATTTTTAAGGTGGTGGACTGATTTAATGAGTCTATGAATAATACGCACTTTGATAGAAAAGTCTGGGTCATCAGACGGTATTTTGTTCGTGGGAGGCTCAGATCGCTCGGATCTGGCGTGTTTCACATACCGTCTATTCTGGGCTGGTCTCTGTTCAAAACGCCGCTCTCGGTGACGGGCAGTATGGTGGTCCGCAGTCGTTCGCCATCTCTGCTGGTTTGGCTGCCATGTGTGCGGGATTTCTCTCACCTCCCGGTGGTCCCGTCCTCTCACTACCGATGCGTAGGTCCGGCGCCCATTGCGGGACGGGTAGCTGGTCCGTCGGGGTGACCTCCGGTCGCTCGTGAAGTAGCGATCTCCCCGTGTGTCCTGGGCTCGCCCCCGTTCAAACCGCTGCTCTCGTTCAGTCCGATCTCTGTGTTGGGCAGCATAGCGATCCTCAGTCGGCCGTTCTCTCCGCTGGTTGTGCTGCCATACGTGCGGGATTTCTCTCTCATCCCGGTAGTCACGTCCTCTCACCACCGATGCGTAGGTCCGGCGTCTGTTGCGGGACGGGTAGCTGGTACGCCGGGGGTGATCTCCGGTCGCTCGCAAAGCCGCGATCTCCTCTCCGGTTTCCACGTCGTCGGACGGTGGTCCACCGGTCCTCTGCTGTAAACGTGGGCATGTTTGCGGTCTCACTCGTGGCTTTAACTTAACTAACTGGTCACTTGTGACTGTGCTAGCAATGTTAAGCAGCTGTGCGCAAACTGATGACACTCACGTTTAACTTAGTACATCAACTAGGAGCTTTATTTTCGCTCAGTACAAAAGTTCAAAAGTGAACAAATATACATAAAAGTAAGCCAATAACGCGACGTTTCGGTTCGCATGAACCTTCTTCAGGCTGGCTTACTAGAAGAATGAATACAGCATAACAAAATCTCAGTTATGTTCTGTGTGTACACTGCGCAAGTCCAAATTCAAACTTTGCGGGTCTCCTCGACCAATGAGAAGAGCATCTGCTCCATGAGTCAGAGGTCCCTTTAAAGTTTAAATTGATTGGATGCTTACTTGTTTGCAGTGTTCAGGAGCATTTTGGCCCACCGTAATTTGTGAAGAGGAATACAGTTTTCACAAAACATTACTCTCCATATGAGAGTTAAATAAAAATCATCACAAACAAAATGGCGTTGATGATATATACAATCAAACAATATGTACACCGGATGACAGTAATCTGTGTATAGAAATATACAGTTTCCACATAAAGTCTTTCTCCATATGAGAGTTAAAAGAACAGTATCACAATTCGAATTATGTTGATAATATGTACAGTTATTGAATATACACACATATATACAGTGCTTTGTGTAAGGACAGAGGGCTCCAGGAGTGGGTGGACAAGGGGCGCAGGCCGGTTAGGAGAGGGTAAGGTGGGGGCCCGATTGGGTCCCAATGCACAGGCCATCCTTGCTCCCGGCTCAAGGAACCATGTCCCCGATTTGGTGCCCTGAAAAGGGATTGTTTTAGCATCCTGAGCATGAGGCCTCCAGATGGGGAGGGAGGGGAGGAGGGAGGGAGGGAGAGCGAGAGAAAAGGGTGAGGGAGAGGGAGAACGGGGAGGGAGGGGGGGGGGGGGGGGGGGGGGAAGGAGAGGAGGGTTTTTGGGGTCAAGGGTCAAACCAATATGGGGTTCAAGGTGGTTAGGGTCAGGATTGAATTCAGGGCTGGGCATCAAAGATGAGGTTAAATCCAGCGCAGGTTTCGAGCCGGTTAAGGTTAGGATAAAACCTCATGGTCAGGGTGCTTCAGCAAATATATACAGAGACCGGTGGAATGATGATAACAGCAATAATGATGATGAGTATAACAAGCATGGCAACAAGCATAGCAACAACAAGACACTAATAAACAACAATTATGTACACTGTGTGGATTTTATGTCCCTTTAAAAACTTTTTTCATTTAACCCCTTAGGGTGTACAGTGTCTAATTTGGCAATCCAGCCTCTTTCAGCCTTCCTCCTCTGCTGAGCTGTCCATCTGGGGTTTGCCTGTATCACTGTTGCTTTGACCGATTTCCAGCCGTGTGACAGGAAGTGTTTCACCAAATGTGTGTGTGTGTTCCTTTTCCTTAACACATTGTACCTGTGCTGGGTGAATCTGGTCAGAAGTGTGTTGCCTGTCTCACCAACATATTGGATGCCACATTGGCTGCAAGTAATCACATAAATACAGTTCCTGGAGCGTGGGGTACCGTTACATTGTGAGTGGAATACATTTCCATTTGAGAAGCTGCGCAGCCATGTTTGGTGCTTAAAAAATTGCCCCTGGTCTCTGAGTTTGGGCTCAGAGAGAGGTGAAAGTTTTGCCTTAATGAGGAAATCCCTCAGGTTTTTATTCCTCTTAAAGGCCGCTATCACCTTATGATCACCCAGTAATTGGGTTTTCTGGACAAGATCTTGAAAGTTGTTCTTAATCACTCTGATCAGTTTACATGTTGATGGGGCATATGTCACAATCACTGGTAGGATAGGGGTCAGATCAATAGGTTTGGTCTGTAGGAATGATTTAAAACATTTCCTAAGGAAAGAACGACAGTACCCCCTAGTGGCGAGAGCTGCAAATAGAATTTTGGTCGCTGCTCTGAAATCACTCCGCTGGGTGCAGATTCTGTGGAATCGCAATAATTGGGACTTAATTAGACCAGCAAAGGTATGTTTCGGGTGGAAGCTTGTTTTATATAACAATGCATGCGTGTCCGTGGGTTTGAAAAACACTTTAATGTCCAATTTGTGGGTCTGTGAAAAATTTGGGCCTTTAAAGGTGGTTGTGTCCAAGAAGTCAATTGTAGAGTCGCTAATTGTGGATTTAAGTTTAATTGAGTCATTGTGATCATTCAGAGTGGTTAGAAACGTTTCAAAATCTTGTTCAGAATGAGGCCATACTCCCCAGATGTCATCAAGAAACCTGTAATAATACAGCGGTTTTTTATTACATTTTGCCAGGGCTGCAGTTTCCCATTCAGCCATGAATATGTTGGCGTATGCTGGGGCAAATTTCTTACCCATGGCTGTCCCTTTTATTTGTAAGAAGTAGTCCCCGTTGAACTCAAAGTCATTTCTTGTCAGATTGATTTCCAATAATTGCAATAATTCTTTTTCTGGCCTTTTCTTTTCTGGATATTTGTGGAAAATATTCCTAATGGAGTTCATTCCCTCCTTAATATCAATATTGGTATAAAGGCTGTCAATGTCAATCGAGAAAAGAAATGAGTTTGGGGGTACCTCTGCCTGTTTCACCTTCTCCACAAAGTCATATGTGTCTTTAATATAACTGTCATGCTTTGTGGACAAGGGGTTCAGGAAAAAGTCCAGATATTCTGCTGTGTGGTATGTTTCACTTTCACAATCAGATACAATGGGACGCCCGGGAGGCACCTGGAATGGTACAGACCACTTTGCCGGGTCTTTGTGGATTTTGGGAAGCAAATAAAACAGCCTTCCTCTTGGCTCAGAGGAGCCCAATAAATAGTTTTTCTGTTTCATATTAATGAATTTCTTTTGATAAAGATTATTAATTATTTTCTCCACAATAGGCAGTGTGTCCAAATAGATGGGTTTCTTCAATTTTGAGTAGTATGTTGTATCATTTAGTTGTCTGTAGCCCTCCTGTAAATATTGATCTCTGTCCAGGATGACCACAGCACTTCCTTTGTCTGCCGGTTTTATAATTATTTGTTTATTTTCTCTTAGTTCTTTTAGAGCTTTGGTTTCTTCTCCCTTTAAGTTAGGTTTGATGCGGTCAATGTGGAAATGATTATCAAAATATTCATAATCAGCTTTCACCAAGGTGGACACCTCATGTGGAAGCTGACCCAAGGGAGGAGACCAATTAGATTTGGGAGTGAAGGGTTGGATTTCTGTGTCAGATTTATCTCCATAATGTATAGCCAATTTGACCCTTCTGTGATATTGTTGAATGTCGTATCTACATTGTAATAGGAAATTTTTATTGTGGCCCTTTGTGGGAATAAAATTAAGGCCCCTACTTAAAAGGGTCCGCTGAGCAGTGGAAGGCTGAAAGTGTTTAGATAAATTGATGACACTGTTGCAATTGACATCACTTACCCCCTCCCTGTTAGCTGGGTTCACGGGGATACAACATTTACATAGTTGCTCCAATGCTCCAACATACACATCGCTGTCTTATCAGTCCAATGGATATTGTCCTTTTCTGTGTGGAACATTGAATCAGGAAGAGTGGGTATGTGTTCGTCCAGACCTGCAATAAAAGTGTTCAAATGTAGCAGTGTTTCCTGCTCATTCCGGGGCAGAGTTGAGGAAAAGTTAATAGCTGGAATGTAGATGTCGGCCTCAGGAAATCTTTCCTGGGCTGTCTGCAGTGCCTTTTTCAGCTCTGTGACCGGTGTGTCTTTGTCTCTTTGTGACCTATTGTTTAGGCCAAAAGATAACACCAGTGTTTCCAAATCTTCGTCGCAGGTCGCTTTTTCCAAAAGGGCTTGTGCGTGGCACCATTTCGCCCCGGGAAAACTGTCAATTTGTATTCCTGGTGCTGAAAAGGATGGGAGTTTACACACATTTGAGTCACCCATGATGAGTGATGTTTCTCTGATGTGAAGACTCCAGTCTTCCAGTTTCTTCTGCGTGTTCGGGTGTCTTGTTGGAGGGTGCGTTTGCTGAATGGGTGTACCTGGTGAAGAGGGAGGAGACAAGGAGGATTCCTCAATTCTCCTCGTTTGGAGGCGGGTCTGCACGCAGGATTTCAGTTTATCCTGAGTGGTGCGTGGCAGGCTGGAGCGTGAAGCTGTCGGGGATTTGGGCGCTGTTCTTCTGCCTCCCTTGGATTTGGTGGGGGTGGATTCCCCCTGTGTGAGGTCCATTACCTCGATCTCCATGTTCTCAGAAGGCTGTGGAGGCTGAGTGGGTGGAGGTGACTTCTCCCCAGTGGGGGTCACGTGGAGAGCGTCGAGGACCCTTCTCACTCTCTGGTCTTTAGATGACATTGGTTCAGGCTCTGGTTCAGGAGGATCTTCCTGAGGGGTGGTGGTGGGCCTCAGGTCACCGTTCTCCTCCACCAGTCCCTCTGTGAGGGGTGACCAGTCACCTCTGATGGGGTCAGTCATGGTCGTCGCTGTCACCATGGTTACAGCGCTCGCTACAGGCGGAGCATGGATCTGCGCAGTAACTTTAATGGCCCGGCTGGTGCTGGGCTGTGGTGTGGCAGGTCGCGTGTGGGAGGAGGCTGGCTGCAACACCTCCACCGGAGGTTCGACAGGGTCGGGTTGTATCAGGTCCTCCCTCGCCTCTGGTTGTCGTCTCGGCTTGCCGGCTGTATGGTCCCGCTCTGCCGATCTGGTGTCTGCCAGCCTAGCTACGATGACTGCCTCGGTCTGTTCTAGCGACTCAGGCTGGAGGCGGCGGCCCAGGTTGCGTTTGGCCCAGGATGTCGCCACTTCAAAGGGTCCCCTCCAGTCCTGCTTAGGGAACTCAAAAAGGCTTTTTAATTCCTCCTCCATCGCCTCAGAATAATGTTCACGGAGGATTGAAACAGTGTTGTGCGCCCAGTTTTGAGCATTACCCTCAATCAGCGCCTGTGTCCGTTCATTTGGGACGGCCGGCTTAACAACAGTCATCAAGTTCTGGGCTATTTTATTCAAAGAGGGCGGGTATGCATCCCTTGAGACATTTTTAAGGTGGTGGACTGATTTAATGAGTCTATGAATAATACGCACTTTGATAGAAAAGTCTGGGTCATCAGACGGTATTTTGTTCGTGGGAGGCTCAGATCGCTCGGATCTGGCGTGTTTCACATACCGTCTATTCTGGGCTGGTCTCTGTTCAAAACGCCGCTCTCGGTGACGGGCAGTATGGTGGTCCGCAGTCGTTCGCCATCTCTGCTGGTTTGGCTGCCATGTGTGCGGGATTTCTCTCACCTCCCGGTGGTCCCGTCCTCTCACTACCGATGCGTAGGTCCGGCGCCCATTGCGGGACGGGTAGCTGGTCCGTCGGGGTGACCTCCGGTCGCTCGTGAAGTAGCGATCTCCCCGTGTGTCCTGGGCTCGCCCCCGTTCAAACCGCTGCTCTCGTTCAGTCCGATCTCTGTGTTGGGCAGCATAGCGATCCTCAGTCGGCCGTTCTCTCCGCTGGTTGTGCTGCCATACGTGCGGGATTTCTCTCTCATCCCGGTAGTCACGTCCTCTCACCACCGATGCGTAGGTCCGGCGTCTGTTGCGGGACGGGTAGCTGGTACGCCGGGGTGATCTCCGGTCGCTCGCAAAGCCGCGATCTCCTCTCCGGTTTCCACGTCGTCGGACGGTGGTCCACCGGTCCTCTGCTGTAAACGTGGGCATGTTTGCGGTCTCACTCGTGGCTTTAACTTAACTAACTGGTCACTTGTGACTGTGCTAGCAATGTTAAGCAGCTGTGCGCAAACTGATGACACTCACGTTTAACTTAGTACATCAACTAGGAGCTTTATTTTCGCTCAGTACAAAAGTTCAAAAGTGAACAAATATACATAAAAGTAAGCCAATAACGCGACGTTTCGGTTCGCATGAACCTTCTTCAGGCTGGCTTACTAGAAGAATGAATACAGCATAACAAAATCTCAGTTATGTTCTGTGTGTACACTGCGCAAGTCCAAATTCAAACTTTGCGGGTCTCCTCGACCAATGAGAAGAGCATCTGCTCCATGAGTCAGAGGTCCCTTTAAAGTTTAAATTGATTGGATGCTTACTTGTTTGCAGTGTTCAGGAGCATTTTGGCCCACCGTAATTTGTGAAGAGGAATACAGTTTTCACAAAACATTACTCTCCATATGAGAGTTAAATAAAAATCATCACAAACAAAATGGCGTTGATGATATATACAATCAAACAATATGTACACCGGATGACAGTAATCTGTGTATAGAAATATACAGTTTCCACATAAAGTCTTTCTCCATATGAGAGTTAAAAGAACAGTATCACAATTCGAATTATGTTGATAATATGTACAGTTATTGAATATACACACATATATACAGTGCTTTGTGTAAGGACAGAGGGCTCCAGGAGTGGGTGGACAAGGGGCGCAGGCCGGTTAGGAGAGGGTAAGGTGGGGGCCCGATTGGGTCCCAATGCACAGGCCATCCTTGCTCCCGGCTCAAGGAACCATGTCCCCGATTTGGTGCCCTGAAAAGGGATTGTTTTAGCATCCTGAGCATGAGGCCTCCAGATGGGGAGGGAGGGGAGGAGGGAGGGAGGGAGAGCGAGAGAAAAGGGTGAGGGAGAGGGAGAACGGGGAGGGAGGGGGGGGGGGGGGGGGGGGAAGGAGAGGAGGGTTTTTGGGGTCAAGGGTCAAACCAATATGGGGTTCAAGGTGGTTAGGGTCAGGATTGAATTCAGGGCTGGGCATCAAAGATGAGGTTAAATCCAGCGCAGGTTTCGAGCCGGTTAAGGTTAGGATAAAACCTCATGGTCAGGGTGCTTCAGCAAATATATACAGAGACCGGTGGAATGATGATAACAGCAATAATGATGATGAGTATAACAAGCATGGCAACAAGCATAGCAACAACAAGACACTAATAAACAACAATTATGTACACTGTGTGGATTTTATGTCCCTTTAAAAACTTTTTTCATTTAACCCCTTAGGGTGTACAGTGTCTAATTTGGCAATCCAGCCTCTTTCAGCCTTCCTCCTCTGCTGAGCTGTCCATCTGGGGTTTGCCTGTATCACTGTTGCTTTGACCGATTTCCAGCCGTGTGACAGGAAGTGTTTCACCAAATGTGTGTGTGTGTTCCTTTTCCTTAACACATTGTACCTGTGCTGGGTGAATCTGGTCAGAAGTGTGTTGCCTGTCTCACCAACATATTGGATGCCACATTGGCTGCAAGTAATCACATAAATACAGTTCCTGGAGCGTGGGGTACCGTTACATTGTGAGTGGAATACATTTCCATTTGAGAAGCTGCGCAGCCATGTTTGGTGCTTAAAAAATTGCCCCTGGTCTCTGAGTTTGGGCTCAGAGAGAGGTGAAAGTTTTGCCTTAATGAGGAAATCCCTCAGGTTTTTATTCCTCTTAAAGGCCGCTATCACCTTATGATCACCCAGTAATTGGGTTTTCTGGACAAGATCTTGAAAGTTGTTCTTAATCACTCTGATCAGTTTACATGTTGATGGGGCATATGTCACAATCACTGGTAGGATAGGGGTCAGATCAATAGGTTTGGTCTGTAGGAATGATTTAAAACATTTCCTAAGGAAAGAACGACAGTACCCCCTAGTGGCGAGAGCTGCAAATAGAATTTTGGTCGCTGCTCTGAAATCACTCCGCTGGGTGCAGATTCTGTGGAATCGCAATAATTGGGACTTAATTAGACCAGCAAAGGTATGTTTCGGGTGGAAGCTTGTTTTATATAACAATGCATGCGTGTCCGTGGGTTTGAAAAACACTTTAATGTCCAATTTGTGGGTCTGTGAAAAATTTGGGCCTTTAAAGGTGGTTGTGTCCAAGAAGTCAATTGTAGAGTCGCTAATTGTGGATTTAAGTTTAATTGAGTCATTGTGATCATTCAGAGTGGTTAGAAACGTTTCAAAATCTTGTTCAGAATGAGGCCATACTCCCCAGATGTCATCAAGAAACCTGTAATAATACAGCGGTTTTTTATTACATTTTGCCAGGGCTGCAGTTTCCCATTCAGCCATGAATATGTTGGCGTATGCTGGGGCAAATTTCTTACCCATGGCTGTCCCTTTTATTTGTAAGAAGTAGTCCCCGTTGAACTCAAAGTCATTTCTTGTCAGATTGATTTCCAATAATTGCAATAATTCTTTTTCTGGCCTTTTCTTTTCTGGATATTTGTGGAAAATATTCCTAATGGAGTTCATTCCCTCCTTAATATCAATATTGGTATAAAGGCTGTCAATGTCAATCGAGAAAAGAAATGAGTTTGGGGGTACCTCTGCCTGTTTCACCTTCTCCACAAAGTCATATGTGTCTTTAATATAACTGTCATGCTTTGTGGACAAGGGGTTCAGGAAAAAGTCCAGATATTCTGCTGTGTGGTATGTTTCACTTTCACAATCAGATACAATGGGACGCCCGGGAGGCACCTGGAATGGTACAGACCACTTTGCCGGGTCTTTGTGGATTTTGGGAAGCAAATAAAACAGCCTTCCTCTTGGCTCAGAGGAGCCCAATAAATAGTTTTTCTGTTTCATATTAATGAATTTCTTTTGATAAAGATTATTAATTATTTTCTCCACAATAGGCAGTGTGTCCAAATAGATGGGTTTCTTCAATTTTGAGTAGTATGTTGTATCATTTAGTTGTCTGTAGCCCTCCTGTAAATATTGATCTCTGTCCAGGATGACCACAGCACTTCCTTTGTCTGCCGGTTTTATAATTATTTGTTTATTTTCTCTTAGTTCTTTTAGAGCTTTGGTTTCTTCTCCCTTTAAGTTAGGTTTGATGCGGTCAATGTGGAAATGATTATCAAAATATTCATAATCAGCTTTCACCAAGGTGGACACCTCATGTGGAAGCTGACCCAAGGGAGGAGACCAATTAGATTTGGGAGTGAAGGGTTGGATTTCTGTGTCAGATTTATCTCCATAATGTATAGCCAATTTGACCCTTCTGTGATATTGTTGAATGTCGTATCTACATTGTAATAGGAAATTTTTATTGTGGCCCTTTGTGGGAATAAAATTAAGGCCCCTACTTAAAAGGGTCCGCTGAGCAGTGGAAGGCTGAAAGTGTTTAGATAAATTGATGACACTGTTGCAATTGACATCACTTACCCCCTCCCTGTTAGCTGGGTTCACGGGGATACAACATTTACATAGTTGCTCCAATGCTCCAACATACACATCGCTGTCTTATCAGTCCAATGGATATTGTCCTTTTCTGTGTGGAACATTGAATCAGGAAGAGTGGGTATGTGTTCGTCCAGACCTGCAATAAAAGTGTTCAAATGTAGCAGTGTTTCCTGCTCATTCCGGGGCAGAGTTGAGGAAAAGTTAATAGCTGGAATGTAGATGTCGGCCTCAGGAAATCTTTCCTGGGCTGTCTGCAGTGCCTTTTTCAGCTCTGTGACCGGTGTGTCTTTGTCTCTTTGTGACCTATTGTTTAGGCCAAAAGATAACACCAGTGTTTCCAAATCTTCGTCGCAGGTCGCTTTTTCCAAAAGGGCTTGTGCGTGGCACCATTTCGCCCCGGGAAAACTGTCAATTTGTATTCCTGGTGCTGAAAAGGATGGGAGTTTACACACATTTGAGTCACCCATGATGAGTGATGTTTCTCTGATGTGAAGACTCCAGTCTTCCAGTTTCTTCTGCGTGTTCGGGTGTCTTGTTGGAGGGTGCGTTTGCTGAATGGGTGTACCTGGTGAAGAGGGAGGAGACAAGGAGGATTCCTCAATTCTCCTCGTTTGGAGGCGGGTCTGCACGCAGGATTTCAGTTTATCCTGAGTGGTGCGTGGCAGGCTGGAGCGTGAAGCTGTCGGGGATTTGGGCGCTGTTCTTCTGCCTCCCTTGGATTTGGTGGGGGTGGATTCCCCCTGTGTGAGGTCCATTACCTCGATCTCCATGTTCTCAGAAGGCTGTGGAGGCTGAGTGGGTGGAGGTGACTTCTCCCCAGTGGGGGTCACGTGGAGAGCGTCGAGGACCCTTCTCACTCTCTGGTCTTTAGATGACATTGGTTCAGGCTCTGGTTCAGGAGGATCTTCCTGAGGGGTGGTGGTGGGCCTCAGGTCACCGTTCTCCTCCACCAGTCCCTCTGTGAGGGGTGACCAGTCACCTCTGATGGGGTCAGTCATGGTCGTCGCTGTCACCATGGTTACAGCGCTCGCTACAGGCGGAGCATGGATCTGCGCAGTAACTTTAATGGCCCGGCTGGTGCTGGGCTGTGGTGTGGCAGGTCGCGTGTGGGAGGAGGCTGGCTGCAACACCTCCACCGGAGGTTCGACAGGGTCGGGTTGTATCAGGTCCTCCCTCGCCTCTGGTTGTCGTCTCGGCTTGCCGGCTGTATGGTCCCGCTCTGCCGATCTGGTGTCTGCCAGCCTAGCTACGATGACTGCCTCGGTCTGTTCTAGCGACTCAGGCTGGAGGCGGCGGCCCAGGTTGCGTTTGGCCCAGGATGTCGCCACTTCAAAGGGTCCCCTCCAGTCCTGCTTAGGGAACTCAAAAAGGCTTTTTAATTCCTCCTCCATCGCCTCAGAATAATGTTCACGGAGGATTGAAACAGTGTTGTGCGCCCAGTTTTGAGCATTACCCTCAATCAGCGCCTGTGTCCGTTCATTTGGGACGGCCGGCTTAACAACAGTCATCAAGTTCTGGGCTATTTTATTCAAAGAGGGCGGGTATGCATCCCTTGAGACATTTTTAAGGTGGTGGACTGATTTAATGAGTCTATGAATAATACGCACTTTGATAGAAAAGTCTGGGTCATCAGACGGTATTTTGTTCGTGGGAGGCTCAGATCGCTCGGATCTGGCGTGTTTCACATACCGTCTATTCTGGGCTGGTCTCTGTTCAAAACGCCGCTCTCGGTGACGGGCAGTATGGTGGTCCGCAGTCGTTCGCCATCTCTGCTGGTTTGGCTGCCATGTGTGCGGGATTTCTCTCACCTCCCGGTGGTCCCGTCCTCTCACTACCGATGCGTAGGTCCGGCGCCCATTGCGGGACGGGTAGCTGGTCCGTCGGGGTGACCTCCGGTCGCTCGTGAAGTAGCGATCTCCCCGTGTGTCCTGGGCTCGCCCCCGTTCAAACCGCTGCTCTCGTTCAGTCCGATCTCTGTGTTGGGCAGCATAGCGATCCTCAGTCGGCCGTTCTCTCCGCTGGTTGTGCTGCCATACGTGCGGGATTTCTCTCTCATCCCGGTAGTCACGTCCTCTCACCACCGATGCGTAGGTCCGGCGTCTGTTGCGGGACGGGTAGCTGGTACGCCGGGGTGATCTCCGGTCGCTCGCAAAGCCGCGATCTCCTCTCCGGTTTCCACGTCGTCGGACGGTGGTCCACCGGTCCTCTGCTGTAAACGTGGGCATGTTTGCGGTCTCACTCGTGGCTTTAACTTAACTAACTGGTCACTTGTGACTGTGCTAGCAATGTTAAGCAGCTGTGCGCAAACTGATGACACTCACGTTTAACTTAGTACATCAACTAGGAGCTTTATTTTCGCTCAGTACAAAAGTTCAAAAGTGAACAAATATACATAAAAGTAAGCCAATAACGCGACGTTTCGGTTCGCATGAACCTTCTTCAGGCTGGCTTACTAGAAGAATGAATACAGCATAACAAAATCTCAGTTATGTTCTGTGTGTACACTGCGCAAGTCCAAATTCAAACTTTGCGGGTCTCCTCGACCAATGAGAAGAGCATCTGCTCCATGAGTCAGAGGTCCCTTTAAAGTTTAAATTGATTGGATGCTTACTTGTTTGCAGTGTTCAGGAGCATTTTGGCCCACCGTAATTTGTGAAGAGGAATACAGTTTTCACAAAACATTACTCTCCATATGAGAGTTAAATAAAAATCATCACAAACAAAATGGCGTTGATGATATATACAATCAAACAATATGTACACCGGATGACAGTAATCTGTGTATAGAAATATACAGTTTCCACATAAAGTCTTTCTCCATATGAGAGTTAAAAGAACAGTATCACAATTCGAATTATGTTGATAATATGTACAGTTATTGAATATACACACATATATACAGTGCTTTGTGTAAGGACAGAGGGCTCCAGGAGTGGGTGGACAAGGGGCGCAGGCCGGTTAGGAGAGGGTAAGGTGGGGGCCCGATTGGGTCCCAATGCACAGGCCATCCTTGCTCCCGGCTCAAGGAACCATGTCCCCGATTTGGTGCCCTGAAAAGGGATTGTTTTAGCATCCTGAGCATGAGGCCTCCAGATGGGGAGGGAGGGGAGGAGGGAGGGAGGGAGAGCGAGAGAAAAGGGTGAGGGAGAGGGAGAACGGGGAGGGAGGGGGGGGGGGGGGGGGGGGAAGGAGAGGAGGGTTTTTGGGGTCAAGGGTCAAACCAATATGGGGTTCAAGGTGGTTAGGGTCAGGATTGAATTCAGGGCTGGGCATCAAAGATGAGGTTAAATCCAGCGCAGGTTTCGAGCCGGTTAAGGTTAGGATAAAACCTCATGGTCAGGGTGCTTCAGCAAATATATACAGAGACCGGTGGAATGATGATAACAGCAATAATGATGATGAGTATAACAAGCATGGCAACAAGCATAGCAACAACAAGACACTAATAAACAACAATTATGTACACTGTGTGGATTTTATGTCCCTTTAAAAACTTTTTTCATTTAACCCCTTAGGGTGTACAGTGTCTAATTTGGCAATCCAGCCTCTTTCAGCCTTCCTCCTCTGCTGAGCTGTCCATCTGGGGTTTGCCTGTATCACTGTTGCTTTGACCGATTTCCAGCCGTGTGACAGGAAGTGTTTCACCAAATGTGTGTGTGTGTTCCTTTTCCTTAACACATTGTACCTGTGCTGGGTGAATCTGGTCAGAAGTGTGTTGCCTGTCTCACCAACATATTGGATGCCACATTGGCTGCAAGTAATCACATAAATACAGTTCCTGGAGCGTGGGGTACCGTTACATTGTGAGTGGAATACATTTCCATTTGAGAAGCTGCGCAGCCATGTTTGGTGCTTAAAAAATTGCCCCTGGTCTCTGAGTTTGGGCTCAGAGAGAGGTGAAAGTTTTGCCTTAATGAGGAAATCCCTCAGGTTTTTATTCCTCTTAAAGGCCGCTATCACCTTATGATCACCCAGTAATTGGGTTTTCTGGACAAGATCTTGAAAGTTGTTCTTAATCACTCTGATCAGTTTACATGTTGATGGGGCATATGTCACAATCACTGGTAGGATAGGGGTCAGATCAATAGGTTTGGTCTGTAGGAATGATTTAAAACATTTCCTAAGGAAAGAACGACAGTACCCCCTAGTGGCGAGAGCTGCAAATAGAATTTTGGTCGCTGCTCTGAAATCACTCCGCTGGGTGCAGATTCTGTGGAATCGCAATAATTGGGACTTAATTAGACCAGCAAAGGTATGTTTCGGGTGGAAGCTTGTTTTATATAACAATGCATGCGTGTCCGTGGGTTTGAAAAACACTTTAATGTCCAATTTGTGGGTCTGTGAAAAATTTGGGCCTTTAAAGGTGGTTGTGTCCAAGAAGTCAATTGTAGAGTCGCTAATTGTGGATTTAAGTTTAATTGAGTCATTGTGATCATTCAGAGTGGTTAGAAACGTTTCAAAATCTTGTTCAGAATGAGGCCATACTCCCCAGATGTCATCAAGAAACCTGTAATAATACAGCGGTTTTTTATTACATTTTGCCAGGGCTGCAGTTTCCCATTCAGCCATGAATATGTTGGCGTATGCTGGGGCAAATTTCTTACCCATGGCTGTCCCTTTTATTTGTAAGAAGTAGTCCCCGTTGAACTCAAAGTCATTTCTTGTCAGATTGATTTCCAATAATTGCAATAATTCTTTTTCTGGCCTTTTCTTTTCTGGATATTTGTGGAAAATATTCCTAATGGAGTTCATTCCCTCCTTAATATCAATATTGGTATAAAGGCTGTCAATGTCAATCGAGAAAAGAAATGAGTTTGGGGGTACCTCTGCCTGTTTCACCTTCTCCACAAAGTCATATGTGTCTTTAATATAACTGTCATGCTTTGTGGACAAGGGGTTCAGGAAAAAGTCCAGATATTCTGCTGTGTGGTATGTTTCACTTTCACAATCAGATACAATGGGACGCCCGGGAGGCACCTGGAATGGTACAGACCACTTTGCCGGGTCTTTGTGGATTTTGGGAAGCAAATAAAACAGCCTTCCTCTTGGCTCAGAGGAGCCCAATAAATAGTTTTTCTGTTTCATATTAATGAATTTCTTTTGATAAAGATTATTAATTATTTTCTCCACAATAGGCAGTGTGTCCAAATAGATGGGTTTCTTCAATTTTGAGTAGTATGTTGTATCATTTAGTTGTCTGTAGCCCTCCTGTAAATATTGATCTCTGTCCAGGATGACCACAGCACTTCCTTTGTCTGCCGGTTTTATAATTATTTGTTTATTTTCTCTTAGTTCTTTTAGAGCTTTGGTTTCTTCTCCCTTTAAGTTAGGTTTGATGCGGTCAATGTGGAAATGATTATCAAAATATTCATAATCAGCTTTCACCAAGGTGGACACCTCATGTGGAAGCTGACCCAAGGGAGGAGACCAATTAGATTTGGGAGTGAAGGGTTGGATTTCTGTGTCAGATTTATCTCCATAATGTATAGCCAATTTGACCCTTCTGTGATATTGTTGAATGTCGTATCTACATTGTAATAGGAAATTTTTATTGTGGCCCTTTGTGGGAATAAAATTAAGGCCCCTACTTAAAAGGGTCCGCTGAGCAGTGGAAGGCTGAAAGTGTTTAGATAAATTGATGACACTGTTGCAATTGACATCACTTACCCCCTCCCTGTTAGCTGGGTTCACGGGGATACAACATTTACATAGTTGCTCCAATGCTCCAACATACACATCGCTGTCTTATCAGTCCAATGGATATTGTCCTTTTCTGTGTGGAACATTGAATCAGGAAGAGTGGGTATGTGTTCGTCCAGACCTGCAATAAAAGTGTTCAAATGTAGCAGTGTTTCCTGCTCATTCCGGGGCAGAGTTGAGGAAAAGTTAATAGCTGGAATGTAGATGTCGGCCTCAGGAAATCTTTCCTGGGCTGTCTGCAGTGCCTTTTTCAGCTCTGTGACCGGTGTGTCTTTGTCTCTTTGTGACCTATTGTTTAGGCCAAAAGATAACACCAGTGTTTCCAAATCTTCGTCGCAGGTCGCTTTTTCCAAAAGGGCTTGTGCGTGGCACCATTTCGCCCCGGGAAAACTGTCAATTTGTATTCCTGGTGCTGAAAAGGATGGGAGTTTACACACATTTGAGTCACCCATGATGAGTGATGTTTCTCTGATGTGAAGACTCCAGTCTTCCAGTTTCTTCTGCGTGTTCGGGTGTCTTGTTGGAGGGTGCGTTTGCTGAATGGGTGTACCTGGTGAAGAGGGAGGAGACAAGGAGGATTCCTCAATTCTCCTCGTTTGGAGGCGGGTCTGCACGCAGGATTTCAGTTTATCCTGAGTGGTGCGTGGCAGGCTGGAGCGTGAAGCTGTCGGGGATTTGGGCGCTGTTCTTCTGCCTCCCTTGGATTTGGTGGGGGTGGATTCCCCCTGTGTGAGGTCCATTACCTCGATCTCCATGTTCTCAGAAGGCTGTGGAGGCTGAGTGGGTGGAGGTGACTTCTCCCCAGTGGGGGTCACGTGGAGAGCGTCGAGGACCCTTCTCACTCTCTGGTCTTTAGATGACATTGGTTCAGGCTCTGGTTCAGGAGGATCTTCCTGAGGGGTGGTGGTGGGCCTCAGGTCACCGTTCTCCTCCACCAGTCCCTCTGTGAGGGGTGACCAGTCACCTCTGATGGGGTCAGTCATGGTCGTCGCTGTCACCATGGTTACAGCGCTCGCTACAGGCGGAGCATGGATCTGCGCAGTAACTTTAATGGCCCGGCTGGTGCTGGGCTGTGGTGTGGCAGGTCGCGTGTGGGAGGAGGCTGGCTGCAACACCTCCACCGGAGGTTCGACAGGGTCGGGTTGTATCAGGTCCTCCCTCGCCTCTGGTTGTCGTCTCGGCTTGCCGGCTGTATGGTCCCGCTCTGCCGATCTGGTGTCTGCCAGCCTAGCTACGATGACTGCCTCGGTCTGTTCTAGCGACTCAGGCTGGAGGCGGCGGCCCAGGTTGCGTTTGGCCCAGGATGTCGCCACTTCAAAGGGTCCCCTCCAGTCCTGCTTAGGGAACTCAAAAAGGCTTTTTAATTCCTCCTCCATCGCCTCAGAATAATGTTCACGGAGGATTGAAACAGTGTTGTGCGCCCAGTTTTGAGCATTACCCTCAATCAGCGCCTGTGTCCGTTCATTTGGGACGGCCGGCTTAACAACAGTCATCAAGTTCTGGGCTATTTTATTCAAAGAGGGCGGGTATGCATCCCTTGAGACATTTTTAAGGTGGTGGACTGATTTAATGAGTCTATGAATAATACGCACTTTGATAGAAAAGTCTGGGTCATCAGACGGTATTTTGTTCGTGGGAGGCTCAGATCGCTCGGATCTGGCGTGTTTCACATACCGTCTATTCTGGGCTGGTCTCTGTTCAAAACGCCGCTCTCGGTGACGGGCAGTATGGTGGTCCGCAGTCGTTCGCCATCTCTGCTGGTTTGGCTGCCATGTGTGCGGGATTTCTCTCACCTCCCGGTGGTCCCGTCCTCTCACTACCGATGCGTAGGTCCGGCGCCCATTGCGGGACGGGTAGCTGGTCCGTCGGGGTGACCTCCGGTCGCTCGTGAAGTAGCGATCTCCCCGTGTGTCCTGGGCTCGCCCCCGTTCAAACCGCTGCTCTCGTTCAGTCCGATCTCTGTGTTGGGCAGCATAGCGATCCTCAGTCGGCCGTTCTCTCCGCTGGTTGTGCTGCCATACGTGCGGGATTTCTCTCTCATCCCGGTAGTCACGTCCTCTCACCACCGATGCGTAGGTCCGGCGTCTGTTGCGGGACGGGTAGCTGGTACGCCGGGGTGATCTCCGGTCGCTCGCAAAGCCGCGATCTCCTCTCCGGTTTCCACGTCGTCGGACGGTGGTCCACCGGTCCTCTGCTGTAAACGTGGGCATGTTTGCGGTCTCACTCGTGGCTTTAACTTAACTAACTGGTCACTTGTGACTGTGCTAGCAATGTTAAGCAGCTGTGCGCAAACTGATGACACTCACGTTTAACTTAGTACATCAACTAGGAGCTTTATTTTCGCTCAGTACAAAAGTTCAAAAGTGAACAAATATACATAAAAGTAAGCCAATAACGCGACGTTTCGGTTCGCATGAACCTTCTTCAGGCTGGCTTACTAGAAGAATGAATACAGCATAACAAAATCTCAGTTATGTTCTGTGTGTACACTGCGCAAGTCCAAATTCAAACTTTGCGGGTCTCCTCGACCAATGAGAAGAGCATCTGCTCCATGAGTCAGAGGTCCCTTTAAAGTTTAAATTGATTGGATGCTTACTTGTTTGCAGTGTTCAGGAGCATTTTGGCCCACCGTAATTTGTGAAGAGGAATACAGTTTTCACAAAACATTACTCTCCATATGAGAGTTAAATAAAAATCATCACAAACAAAATGGCGTTGATGATATATACAATCAAACAATATGTACACCGGATGACAGTAATCTGTGTATAGAAATATACAGTTTCCACATAAAGTCTTTCTCCATATGAGAGTTAAAAGAACAGTATCACAATTCGAATTATGTTGATAATATGTACAGTTATTGAATATACACACATATATACAGTGCTTTGTGTAAGGACAGAGGGCTCCAGGAGTGGGTGGACAAGGGGCGCAGGCCGGTTAGGAGAGGGTAAGGTGGGGGCCCGATTGGGTCCCAATGCACAGGCCATCCTTGCTCCCGGCTCAAGGAACCATGTCCCCGATTTGGTGCCCTGAAAAGGGATTGTTTTAGCATCCTGAGCATGAGGCCTCCAGATGGGGAGGGAGGGGAGGAGGGAGGGAGGGAGAGCGAGAGAAAAGGGTGAGGGAGAGGGAGAACGGGGAGGGAGGGGGGGGGGGGGGGGGGGAAGGAGAGGGTTAGGGTTAGGGGTTAGGGTTAGGGGGTTAGGGGTTAGGGTTAGGGTTAGGGGTTAGGGTTAGGGTTTGGGGAAAGAAAGGGGTCCCAGGCAGAAGTCTGGGTCCCCTGGTGCACGCTCACTCGACTGGAGTGGGCATTGATGCCCCCTGATCAAAAAATTACCCATCTTGGGTTATAGTTGCTAGCTGCTTGCGTTATTGAGCCCGTCGCGACGTTTCGGCGTTGTTTCGCCTTCATCAGGCTGGGCTCAATGATGTAGGGACTGTCTTGTCCTCTATTTATATGTTTCCCTTAACTTAGTTTTTCTCTGTGACTTTCTTGTCTTCTATTTCTCTGTTTCTTCTTACTTAGGCTTTTTTCTGCACTTTCTTAGCTTTTTCTGTACTTTTTTCTGTTTTTCTCAACCCTGCTTGGGGAGTTCTATTTTTCTGTTTGTCTCAACCCTACTTGGGGAGCTTTTCTTTTATGTGCTTTCTTCTTAGCTTTCTCTGTACTTTTTTCTTAGTTTTTCTCTATTTTTCCTCTCTGTGTACCCTTTGTGACTCTCTTGTCATCTATTTCCATTTTTCCTTTTGTTCTCTTGTTTTTACATTATTCATGGCACCCCCTATTTCTTAGTCCACTCTTTCTTTCATCTTTATATTTCTGGCACCCCCATCTTTAGTAACCACTCTATTTAGGCTTCTTTTTCTGTTTTTCTGTTTTTCCATTTTTTAGGCTTTTTTCTGTTTTTCTGGGGGGTGGGGGGGAGGGAGGGGGGATAGGTTAGGATTAGGGTAGGAGATGTGGGTAGGGGCATCACCCACTCCACCGGGACCTGGCTGGTAAGGGTTTGGGGAAAGAAAGGGGTCCCAGGCAGAAGTCTGGGTCCCCTGGTGCACGCTCACTCGACTGGAGTGGGCATTGATGCCCCCTGATCAAAAAATTACCCATCTTGGGTTATAGTTGCTAGCTGCTTGCGTTATTGAGCCCGTCGCGACGTTTCGGCGTTGTTTCGCCTTCATCAGGCTGGGCTCAATGATGTAGGGACTGTCTTGTCCTCTATTTATATGTTTCCCTTAACTTAGTTTTTCTCTGTGACTTTCTTGTCTTCTATTTCTCTGTTTCTTCTTACTTAGGCTTTTTTCTGCACTTTCTTAGCTTTTTCTGTACTTTTTTCTGTTTTTCTCAACCCTGCTTGGGGAGTTCTATTTTTCTGTTTGTCTCAACCCTACTTGGGGAGCTTTTCTTTTATGTGCTTTCTTCTTAGCTTTCTCTGTACTTTTTTCTTAGTTTTTCTCTATTTTTCCTCTCTGTGTACCCTTTGTGACTCTCTTGTCATCTATTTCCATTTTTCCTTTTGTTCTCTTGTTTTTACATTATTCATGGCACCCCCTATTTCTTAGTCCACTCTTTCTTTCATCTTTATATTTCTGGCACCCCCATCTTTAGTAACCACTCTATTTAGGCTTCTTTTTCTGTTTTTCTGTTTTTCCATTTTTTAGGCTTTTTTCTGTTTTTCTGGGGGGTGGGGGGGAGGGAGGGGGGATAGGTTAGGATTAGGGTAGGAGATGTGGGTAGGGGCATCACCCACTCCACCGGGACCTGGCTGGTAAGGGTTTGGGGAAAGAAAGGGGTCCCAGGCAGAAGTCTGGGTCCCCTGGTGCACGCTCACTCGACTGGAGTGGGCATTGATGCCCCCTGATCAAAAAATTACCCATCTTGGGTTATAGTTGCTAGCTGCTTGCGTTATTGAGCCCGTCGCGACGTTTCGGCGTTGTTTCGCCTTCATCAGGCTGGGCTCAATGATGTAGGGACTGTCTTGTCCTCTATTTATATGTTTCCCTTAACTTAGTTTTTCTCTGTGACTTTCTTGTCTTCTATTTCTCTGTTTCTTCTTACTTAGGCTTTTTTCTGCACTTTCTTAGCTTTTTCTGTACTTTTTTCTGTTTTTCTCAACCCTGCTTGGGGAGTTCTATTTTTCTGTTTGTCTCAACCCTACTTGGGGAGCTTTTCTTTTATGTGCTTTCTTCTTAGCTTTCTCTGTACTTTTTTCTTAGTTTTTCTCTATTTTTCCTCTCTGTGTACCCTTTGTGACTCTCTTGTCATCTATTTCCATTTTTCCTTTTGTTCTCTTGTTTTTACATTATTCATGGCACCCCCTATTTCTTAGTCCACTCTTTCTTTCATCTTTATATTTCTGGCACCCCCATCTTTAGTAACCACTCTATTTAGGCTTCTTTTTCTGTTTTTCTGTTTTTCCATTTTTTAGGCTTTTTTCTGTTTTTCTGGGGGGTGGGGGGGAGGGAGGGGGGATAGGTTAGGATTAGGGTAGGAGATGTGGGTAGGGGCATCACCCACTCCACCGGGACCTGGCTGGTAAGGGTTTGGGGAAAGAAAGGGGTCCCAGGCAGAAGTCTGGGTCCCCTGGTGCACGCTCACTCGACTGGAGTGGGCATTGATGCCCCCTGATCAAAAAATTACCCATCTTGGGTTATAGTTGCTAGCTGCTTGCGTTATTGAGCCCGTCGCGACGTTTCGGCGTTGTTTCGCCTTCATCAGGCTGGGCTCAATGATGTAGGGACTGTCTTGTCCTCTATTTATATGTTTCCCTTAACTTAGTTTTTCTCTGTGACTTTCTTGTCTTCTATTTCTCTGTTTCTTCTTACTTAGGCTTTTTTCTGCACTTTCTTAGCTTTTTCTGTACTTTTTTCTGTTTTTCTCAACCCTGCTTGGGGAGTTCTATTTTTCTGTTTGTCTCAACCCTACTTGGGGAGCTTTTCTTTTATGTGCTTTCTTCTTAGCTTTCTCTGTACTTTTTTCTTAGTTTTTCTCTATTTTTCCTCTCTGTGTACCCTTTGTGACTCTCTTGTCATCTATTTCCATTTTTCCTTTTGTTCTCTTGTTTTTACATTATTCATGGCACCCCCTATTTCTTAGTCCACTCTTTCTTTCATCTTTATATTTCTGGCACCCCCATCTTTAGTAACCACTCTATTTAGGCTTCTTTTTCTGTTTTTCTGTTTTTCCATTTTTTAGGCTTTTTTCTGTTTTTCTGGGGGGTGGGGGGGAGGGAGGGGGGATAGGTTAGGATTAGGGTAGGAGATGTGGGTAGGGGCATCACCCACTCCACCGGGACCTGGCTGGTAAGGGTTTGGGGAAAGAAAGGGGTCCCAGGCAGAAGTCTGGGTCCCCTGGTGCACGCTCACTCGACTGGAGTGGGCATTGATGCCCCCTGATCAAAAAATTACCCATCTTGGGTTATAGTTGCTAGCTGCTTGCGTTATTGAGCCCGTCGCGACGTTTCGGCGTTGTTTCGCCTTCATCAGGCTGGGCTCAATGATGTAGGGACTGTCTTGTCCTCTATTTATATGTTTCCCTTAACTTAGTTTTTCTCTGTGACTTTCTTGTCTTCTATTTCTCTGTTTCTTCTTACTTAGGCTTTTTTCTGCACTTTCTTAGCTTTTTCTGTACTTTTTTCTGTTTTTCTCAACCCTGCTTGGGGAGTTCTATTTTTCTGTTTGTCTCAACCCTACTTGGGGAGCTTTTCTTTTATGTGCTTTCTTCTTAGCTTTCTCTGTACTTTTTTCTTAGTTTTTCTCTATTTTTCCTCTCTGTGTACCCTTTGTGACTCTCTTGTCATCTATTTCCATTTTTCCTTTTGTTCTCTTGTTTTTACATTATTCATGGCACCCCCTATTTCTTAGTCCACTCTTTCTTTCATCTTTATATTTCTGGCACCCCCATCTTTAGTAACCACTCTATTTAGGCTTCTTTTTCTGTTTTTCTGTTTTTCCATTTTTTAGGCTTTTTTCTGTTTTTCTGGGGGGTGGGGGGGAGGGAGGGGGGATAGGTTAGGATTAGGGTAGGAGATGTGGGTAGGGGCATCACCCACTCCACCGGGACCTGGCTGGTAAGGGTTTGGGGAAAGAAAGGGGTCCCAGGCAGAAGTCTGGGTCCCCTGGTGCACGCTCACTCGACTGGAGTGGGCATTGATGCCCCCTGATCAAAAAATTACCCATCTTGGGTTATAGTTGCTAGCTGCTTGCGTTATTGAGCCCGTCGCGACGTTTCGGCGTTGTTTCGCCTTCATCAGGCTGGGCTCAATGATGTAGGGACTGTCTTGTCCTCTATTTATATGTTTCCCTTAACTTAGTTTTTCTCTGTGACTTTCTTGTCTTCTATTTCTCTGTTTCTTCTTACTTAGGCTTTTTTCTGCACTTTCTTAGCTTTTTCTGTACTTTTTTCTGTTTTTCTCAACCCTGCTTGGGGAGTTCTATTTTTCTGTTTGTCTCAACCCTACTTGGGGAGCTTTTCTTTTATGTGCTTTCTTCTTAGCTTTCTCTGTACTTTTTTCTTAGTTTTTCTCTATTTTTCCTCTCTGTGTACCCTTTGTGACTCTCTTGTCATCTATTTCCATTTTTCCTTTTGTTCTCTTGTTTTTACATTATTCATGGCACCCCCTATTTCTTAGTCCACTCTTTCTTTCATCTTTATATTTCTGGCACCCCCATCTTTAGTAACCACTCTATTTAGGCTTCTTTTTCTGTTTTTCTGTTTTTCCATTTTTTAGGCTTTTTTCTGTTTTTCTGGGGGGTGGGGGGGAGGGAGGGGGGATAGGTTAGGATTAGGGTAGGAGATGTGGGTAGGGGCATCACCCACTCCACCGGGACCTGGCTGGTAAGGGTTTGGGGAAAGAAAGGGGTCCCAGGCAGAAGTCTGGGTCCCCTGGTGCACGCTCACTCGACTGGAGTGGGCATTGATGCCCCCTGATCAAAAAATTACCCATCTTGGGTTATAGTTGCTAGCTGCTTGCGTTATTGAGCCCGTCGCGACGTTTCGGCGTTGTTTCGCCTTCATCAGGCTGGGCTCAATGATGTAGGGACTGTCTTGTCCTCTATTTATATGTTTCCCTTAACTTAGTTTTTCTCTGTGACTTTCTTGTCTTCTATTTCTCTGTTTCTTCTTACTTAGGCTTTTTTCTGCACTTTCTTAGCTTTTTCTGTACTTTTTTCTGTTTTTCTCAACCCTGCTTGGGGAGTTCTATTTTTCTGTTTGTCTCAACCCTACTTGGGGAGCTTTTCTTTTATGTGCTTTCTTCTTAGCTTTCTCTGTACTTTTTTCTTAGTTTTTCTCTATTTTTCCTCTCTGTGTACCCTTTGTGACTCTCTTGTCATCTATTTCCATTTTTCCTTTTGTTCTCTTGTTTTTACATTATTCATGGCACCCCCTATTTCTTAGTCCACTCTTTCTTTCATCTTTATATTTCTGGCACCCCCATCTTTAGTAACCACTCTATTTAGGCTTCTTTTTCTGTTTTTCTGTTTTTCCATTTTTTAGGCTTTTTTCTGTTTTTCTGGGGGGTGGGGGGGAGGGAGGGGGGATAGGTTAGGATTAGGGTAGGAGATGTGGGTAGGGGCATCACCCACTCCACCGGGACCTGGCTGGTAAGGGTTTGGGGAAAGAAAGGGGTCCCAGGCAGAAGTCTGGGTCCCCTGGTGCACGCTCACTCGACTGGAGTGGGCATTGATGCCCCCTGATCAAAAAATTACCCATCTTGGGTTATAGTTGCTAGCTGCTTGCGTTATTGAGCCCGTCGCGACGTTTCGGCGTTGTTTCGCCTTCATCAGGCTGGGCTCAATGATGTAGGGACTGTCTTGTCCTCTATTTATATGTTTCCCTTAACTTAGTTTTTCTCTGTGACTTTCTTGTCTTCTATTTCTCTGTTTCTTCTTACTTAGGCTTTTTTCTGCACTTTCTTAGCTTTTTCTGTACTTTTTTCTGTTTTTCTCAACCCTGCTTGGGGAGTTCTATTTTTCTGTTTGTCTCAACCCTACTTGGGGAGCTTTTCTTTTATGTGCTTTCTTCTTAGCTTTCTCTGTACTTTTTTCTTAGTTTTTCTCTATTTTTCCTCTCTGTGTACCCTTTGTGACTCTCTTGTCATCTATTTCCATTTTTCCTTTTGTTCTCTTGTTTTTACATTATTCATGGCACCCCCTATTTCTTAGTCCACTCTTTCTTTCATCTTTATATTTCTGGCACCCCCATCTTTAGTAACCACTCTATTTAGGCTTCTTTTTCTGTTTTTCTGTTTTTCCATTTTTTAGGCTTTTTTCTGTTTTTCTGGGGGGTGGGGGGGAGGGAGGGGGGATAGGTTAGGATTAGGGTAGGAGATGTGGGTAGGGGCATCACCCACTCCACCGGGACCTGGCTGGTAAGGGTTTGGGGAAAGAAAGGGGTCCCAGGCAGAAGTCTGGGTCCCCTGGTGCACGCTCACTCGACTGGAGTGGGCATTGATGCCCCCTGATCAAAAAATTACCCATCTTGGGTTATAGTTGCTAGCTGCTTGCGTTATTGAGCCCGTCGCGACGTTTCGGCGTTGTTTCGCCTTCATCAGGCTGGGCTCAATGATGTAGGGACTGTCTTGTCCTCTATTTATATGTTTCCCTTAACTTAGTTTTTCTCTGTGACTTTCTTGTCTTCTATTTCTCTGTTTCTTCTTACTTAGGCTTTTTTCTGCACTTTCTTAGCTTTTTCTGTACTTTTTTCTGTTTTTCTCAACCCTGCTTGGGGAGTTCTATTTTTCTGTTTGTCTCAACCCTACTTGGGGAGCTTTTCTTTTATGTGCTTTCTTCTTAGCTTTCTCTGTACTTTTTTCTTAGTTTTTCTCTATTTTTCCTCTCTGTGTACCCTTTGTGACTCTCTTGTCATCTATTTCCATTTTTCCTTTTGTTCTCTTGTTTTTACATTATTCATGGCACCCCCTATTTCTTAGTCCACTCTTTCTTTCATCTTTATATTTCTGGCACCCCCATCTTTAGTAACCACTCTATTTAGGCTTCTTTTTCTGTTTTTCTGTTTTTCCATTTTTTAGGCTTTTTTCTGTTTTTCTGGGGGGTGGGGGGGAGGGAGGGGGGATAGGTTAGGATTAGGGTAGGAGATGTGGGTAGGGGCATCACCCACTCCACCGGGACCTGGCTGGTAAGGGTTTGGGGAAAGAAAGGGGTCCCAGGCAGAAGTCTGGGTCCCCTGGTGCACGCTCACTCGACTGGAGTGGGCATTGATGCCCCCTGATCAAAAAATTACCCATCTTGGGTTATAGTTGCTAGCTGCTTGCGTTATTGAGCCCGTCGCGACGTTTCGGCGTTGTTTCGCCTTCATCAGGCTGGGCTCAATGATGTAGGGACTGTCTTGTCCTCTATTTATATGTTTCCCTTAACTTAGTTTTTCTCTGTGACTTTCTTGTCTTCTATTTCTCTGTTTCTTCTTACTTAGGCTTTTTTCTGCACTTTCTTAGCTTTTTCTGTACTTTTTTCTGTTTTTCTCAACCCTGCTTGGGGAGTTCTATTTTTCTGTTTGTCTCAACCCTACTTGGGGAGCTTTTCTTTTATGTGCTTTCTTCTTAGCTTTCTCTGTACTTTTTTCTTAGTTTTTCTCTATTTTTCCTCTCTGTGTACCCTTTGTGACTCTCTTGTCATCTATTTCCATTTTTCCTTTTGTTCTCTTGTTTTTACATTATTCATGGCACCCCCTATTTCTTAGTCCACTCTTTCTTTCATCTTTATATTTCTGGCACCCCCATCTTTAGTAACCACTCTATTTAGGCTTCTTTTTCTGTTTTTCTGTTTTTCCATTTTTTAGGCTTTTTTCTGTTTTTCTGGGGGGTGGGGGGGAGGGAGGGGGGATAGGTTAGGATTAGGGTAGGAGATGTGGGTAGGGGCATCACCCACTCCACCGGGACCTGGCTGGTAAGGGTTTGGGGAAAGAAAGGGGTCCCAGGCAGAAGTCTGGGTCCCCTGGTGCACGCTCACTCGACTGGAGTGGGCATTGATGCCCCCTGATCAAAAAATTACCCATCTTGGGTTATAGTTGCTAGCTGCTTGCGTTATTGAGCCCGTCGCGACGTTTCGGCGTTGTTTCGCCTTCATCAGGCTGGGCTCAATGATGTAGGGACTGTCTTGTCCTCTATTTATATGTTTCCCTTAACTTAGTTTTTCTCTGTGACTTTCTTGTCTTCTATTTCTCTGTTTCTTCTTACTTAGGCTTTTTTCTGCACTTTCTTAGCTTTTTCTGTACTTTTTTCTGTTTTTCTCAACCCTGCTTGGGGAGTTCTATTTTTCTGTTTGTCTCAACCCTACTTGGGGAGCTTTTCTTTTATGTGCTTTCTTCTTAGCTTTCTCTGTACTTTTTTCTTAGTTTTTCTCTATTTTTCCTCTCTGTGTACCCTTTGTGACTCTCTTGTCATCTATTTCCATTTTTCCTTTTGTTCTCTTGTTTTTACATTATTCATGGCACCCCCTATTTCTTAGTCCACTCTTTCTTTCATCTTTATATTTCTGGCACCCCCATCTTTAGTAACCACTCTATTTAGGCTTCTTTTTCTGTTTTTCTGTTTTTCCATTTTTTAGGCTTTTTTCTGTTTTTCTGGGGGGTGGGGGGGAGGGAGGGGGGATAGGTTAGGATTAGGGTAGGAGATGTGGGTAGGGGCATCACCCACTCCACCGGGACCTGGCTGGTAAGGGTTTGGGGAAAGAAAGGGGTCCCAGGCAGAAGTCTGGGTCCCCTGGTGCACGCTCACTCGACTGGAGTGGGCATTGATGCCCCCTGATCAAAAAATTACCCATCTTGGGTTATAGTTGCTAGCTGCTTGCGTTATTGAGCCCGTCGCGACGTTTCGGCGTTGTTTCGCCTTCATCAGGCTGGGCTCAATGATGTAGGGACTGTCTTGTCCTCTATTTATATGTTTCCCTTAACTTAGTTTTTCTCTGTGACTTTCTTGTCTTCTATTTCTCTGTTTCTTCTTACTTAGGCTTTTTTCTGCACTTTCTTAGCTTTTTCTGTACTTTTTTCTGTTTTTCTCAACCCTGCTTGGGGAGTTCTATTTTTCTGTTTGTCTCAACCCTACTTGGGGAGCTTTTCTTTTATGTGCTTTCTTCTTAGCTTTCTCTGTACTTTTTTCTTAGTTTTTCTCTATTTTTCCTCTCTGTGTACCCTTTGTGACTCTCTTGTCATCTATTTCCATTTTTCCTTTTGTTCTCTTGTTTTTACATTATTCATGGCACCCCCTATTTCTTAGTCCACTCTTTCTTTCATCTTTATATTTCTGGCACCCCCATCTTTAGTAACCACTCTATTTAGGCTTCTTTTTCTGTTTTTCTGTTTTTCCATTTTTTAGGCTTTTTTCTGTTTTTCTGGGGGGTGGGGGGGAGGGAGGGGGGATAGGTTAGGATTAGGGTAGGAGATGTGGGTAGGGGCATCACCCACTCCACCGGGACCTGGCTGGTAAGGGTTTGGGGAAAGAAAGGGGTCCCAGGCAGAAGTCTGGGTCCCCTGGTGCACGCTCACTCGACTGGAGTGGGCATTGATGCCCCCTGATCAAAAAATTACCCATCTTGGGTTATAGTTGCTAGCTGCTTGCGTTATTGAGCCCGTCGCGACGTTTCGGCGTTGTTTCGCCTTCATCAGGCTGGGCTCAATGATGTAGGGACTGTCTTGTCCTCTATTTATATGTTTCCCTTAACTTAGTTTTTCTCTGTGACTTTCTTGTCTTCTATTTCTCTGTTTCTTCTTACTTAGGCTTTTTTCTGCACTTTCTTAGCTTTTTCTGTACTTTTTTCTGTTTTTCTCAACCCTGCTTGGGGAGTTCTATTTTTCTGTTTGTCTCAACCCTACTTGGGGAGCTTTTCTTTTATGTGCTTTCTTCTTAGCTTTCTCTGTACTTTTTTCTTAGTTTTTCTCTATTTTTCCTCTCTGTGTACCCTTTGTGACTCTCTTGTCATCTATTTCCATTTTTCCTTTTGTTCTCTTGTTTTTACATTATTCATGGCACCCCCTATTTCTTAGTCCACTCTTTCTTTCATCTTTATATTTCTGGCACCCCCATCTTTAGTAACCACTCTATTTAGGCTTCTTTTTCTGTTTTTCTGTTTTTCCATTTTTTAGGCTTTTTTCTGTTTTTCTGGGGGGTGGGGGGGAGGGAGGGGGGATAGGTTAGGATTAGGGTAGGAGATGTGGGTAGGGGCATCACCCACTCCACCGGGACCTGGCTGGTAAGGGTTTGGGGAAAGAAAGGGGTCCCAGGCAGAAGTCTGGGTCCCCTGGTGCACGCTCACTCGACTGGAGTGGGCATTGATGCCCCCTGATCAAAAAATTACCCATCTTGGGTTATAGTTGCTAGCTGCTTGCGTTATTGAGCCCGTCGCGACGTTTCGGCGTTGTTTCGCCTTCATCAGGCTGGGCTCAATGATGTAGGGACTGTCTTGTCCTCTATTTATATGTTTCCCTTAACTTAGTTTTTCTCTGTGACTTTCTTGTCTTCTATTTCTCTGTTTCTTCTTACTTAGGCTTTTTTCTGCACTTTCTTAGCTTTTTCTGTACTTTTTTCTGTTTTTCTCAACCCTGCTTGGGGAGTTCTATTTTTCTGTTTGTCTCAACCCTACTTGGGGAGCTTTTCTTTTATGTGCTTTCTTCTTAGCTTTCTCTGTACTTTTTTCTTAGTTTTTCTCTATTTTTCCTCTCTGTGTACCCTTTGTGACTCTCTTGTCATCTATTTCCATTTTTCCTTTTGTTCTCTTGTTTTTACATTATTCATGGCACCCCCTATTTCTTAGTCCACTCTTTCTTTCATCTTTATATTTCTGGCACCCCCATCTTTAGTAACCACTCTATTTAGGCTTCTTTTTCTGTTTTTCTGTTTTTCCATTTTTTAGGCTTTTTTCTGTTTTTCTGGGGGGTGGGGGGGAGGGAGGGGGGATAGGTTAGGATTAGGGTAGGAGATGTGGGTAGGGGCATCACCCACTCCACCGGGACCTGGCTGGTAAGGGTTTGGGGAAAGAAAGGGGTCCCAGGCAGAAGTCTGGGTCCCCTGGTGCACGCTCACTCGACTGGAGTGGGCATTGATGCCCCCTGATCAAAAAATTACCCATCTTGGGTTATAGTTGCTAGCTGCTTGCGTTATTGAGCCCGTCGCGACGTTTCGGCGTTGTTTCGCCTTCATCAGGCTGGGCTCAATGATGTAGGGACTGTCTTGTCCTCTATTTATATGTTTCCCTTAACTTAGTTTTTCTCTGTGACTTTCTTGTCTTCTATTTCTCTGTTTCTTCTTACTTAGGCTTTTTTCTGCACTTTCTTAGCTTTTTCTGTACTTTTTTCTGTTTTTCTCAACCCTGCTTGGGGAGTTCTATTTTTCTGTTTGTCTCAACCCTACTTGGGGAGCTTTTCTTTTATGTGCTTTCTTCTTAGCTTTCTCTGTACTTTTTTCTTAGTTTTTCTCTATTTTTCCTCTCTGTGTACCCTTTGTGACTCTCTTGTCATCTATTTCCATTTTTCCTTTTGTTCTCTTGTTTTTACATTATTCATGGCACCCCCTATTTCTTAGTCCACTCTTTCTTTCATCTTTATATTTCTGGCACCCCCATCTTTAGTAACCACTCTATTTAGGCTTCTTTTTCTGTTTTTCTGTTTTTCCATTTTTTAGGCTTTTTTCTGTTTTTCTGGGGGGTGGGGGGGAGGGAGGGGGGATAGGTTAGGATTAGGGTAGGAGATGTGGGTAGGGGCATCACCCACTCCACCGGGACCTGGCTGGTAAGGGTTTGGGGAAAGAAAGGGGTCCCAGGCAGAAGTCTGGGTCCCCTGGTGCACGCTCACTCGACTGGAGTGGGCATTGATGCCCCCTGATCAAAAAATTACCCATCTTGGGTTATAGTTGCTAGCTGCTTGCGTTATTGAGCCCGTCGCGACGTTTCGGCGTTGTTTCGCCTTCATCAGGCTGGGCTCAATGATGTAGGGACTGTCTTGTCCTCTATTTATATGTTTCCCTTAACTTAGTTTTTCTCTGTGACTTTCTTGTCTTCTATTTCTCTGTTTCTTCTTACTTAGGCTTTTTTCTGCACTTTCTTAGCTTTTTCTGTACTTTTTTCTGTTTTTCTCAACCCTGCTTGGGGAGTTCTATTTTTCTGTTTGTCTCAACCCTACTTGGGGAGCTTTTCTTTTATGTGCTTTCTTCTTAGCTTTCTCTGTACTTTTTTCTTAGTTTTTCTCTATTTTTCCTCTCTGTGTACCCTTTGTGACTCTCTTGTCATCTATTTCCATTTTTCCTTTTGTTCTCTTGTTTTTACATTATTCATGGCACCCCCTATTTCTTAGTCCACTCTTTCTTTCATCTTTATATTTCTGGCACCCCCATCTTTAGTAACCACTCTATTTAGGCTTCTTTTTCTGTTTTTCTGTTTTTCCATTTTTTAGGCTTTTTTCTGTTTTTCTGGGGGGTGGGGGGGAGGGAGGGGGGATAGGTTAGGATTAGGGTAGGAGATGTGGGTAGGGGCATCACCCACTCCACCGGGACCTGGCTGGTAAGGGTTTGGGGAAAGAAAGGGGTCCCAGGCAGAAGTCTGGGTCCCCTGGTGCACGCTCACTCGACTGGAGTGGGCATTGATGCCCCCTGATCAAAAAATTACCCATCTTGGGTTATAGTTGCTAGCTGCTTGCGTTATTGAGCCCGTCGCGACGTTTCGGCGTTGTTTCGCCTTCATCAGGCTGGGCTCAATGATGTAGGGACTGTCTTGTCCTCTATTTATATGTTTCCCTTAACTTAGTTTTTCTCTGTGACTTTCTTGTCTTCTATTTCTCTGTTTCTTCTTACTTAGGCTTTTTTCTGCACTTTCTTAGCTTTTTCTGTACTTTTTTCTGTTTTTCTCAACCCTGCTTGGGGAGTTCTATTTTTCTGTTTGTCTCAACCCTACTTGGGGAGCTTTTCTTTTATGTGCTTTCTTCTTAGCTTTCTCTGTACTTTTTTCTTAGTTTTTCTCTATTTTTCCTCTCTGTGTACCCTTTGTGACTCTCTTGTCATCTATTTCCATTTTTCCTTTTGTTCTCTTGTTTTTACATTATTCATGGCACCCCCTATTTCTTAGTCCACTCTTTCTTTCATCTTTATATTTCTGGCACCCCCATCTTTAGTAACCACTCTATTTAGGCTTCTTTTTCTGTTTTTCTGTTTTTCCATTTTTTAGGCTTTTTTCTGTTTTTCTGGGGGGTGGGGGGGAGGGAGGGGGGATAGGTTAGGATTAGGGTAGGAGATGTGGGTAGGGGCATCACCCACTCCACCGGGACCTGGCTGGTAAGGGTTTGGGGAAAGAAAGGGGTCCCAGGCAGAAGTCTGGGTCCCCTGGTGCACGCTCACTCGACTGGAGTGGGCATTGATGCCCCCTGATCAAAAAATTACCCATCTTGGGTTATAGTTGCTAGCTGCTTGCGTTATTGAGCCCGTCGCGACGTTTCGGCGTTGTTTCGCCTTCATCAGGCTGGGCTCAATGATGTAGGGACTGTCTTGTCCTCTATTTATATGTTTCCCTTAACTTAGTTTTTCTCTGTGACTTTCTTGTCTTCTATTTCTCTGTTTCTTCTTACTTAGGCTTTTTTCTGCACTTTCTTAGCTTTTTCTGTACTTTTTTCTGTTTTTCTCAACCCTGCTTGGGGAGTTCTATTTTTCTGTTTGTCTCAACCCTACTTGGGGAGCTTTTCTTTTATGTGCTTTCTTCTTAGCTTTCTCTGTACTTTTTTCTTAGTTTTTCTCTATTTTTCCTCTCTGTGTACCCTTTGTGACTCTCTTGTCATCTATTTCCATTTTTCCTTTTGTTCTCTTGTTTTTACATTATTCATGGCACCCCCTATTTCTTAGTCCACTCTTTCTTTCATCTTTATATTTCTGGCACCCCCATCTTTAGTAACCACTCTATTTAGGCTTCTTTTTCTGTTTTTCTGTTTTTCCATTTTTTAGGCTTTTTTCTGTTTTTCTGGGGGGTGGGGGGGAGGGAGGGGGGATAGGTTAGGATTAGGGTAGGAGATGTGGGTAGGGGCATCACCCACTCCACCGGGACCTGGCTGGTAAGGGTTTGGGGAAAGAAAGGGGTCCCAGGCAGAAGTCTGGGTCCCCTGGTGCACGCTCACTCGACTGGAGTGGGCATTGATGCCCCCTGATCAAAAAATTACCCATCTTGGGTTATAGTTGCTAGCTGCTTGCGTTATTGAGCCCGTCGCGACGTTTCGGCGTTGTTTCGCCTTCATCAGGCTGGGCTCAATGATGTAGGGACTGTCTTGTCCTCTATTTATATGTTTCCCTTAACTTAGTTTTTCTCTGTGACTTTCTTGTCTTCTATTTCTCTGTTTCTTCTTACTTAGGCTTTTTTCTGCACTTTCTTAGCTTTTTCTGTACTTTTTTCTGTTTTTCTCAACCCTGCTTGGGGAGTTCTATTTTTCTGTTTGTCTCAACCCTACTTGGGGAGCTTTTCTTTTATGTGCTTTCTTCTTAGCTTTCTCTGTACTTTTTTCTTAGTTTTTCTCTATTTTTCCTCTCTGTGTACCCTTTGTGACTCTCTTGTCATCTATTTCCATTTTTCCTTTTGTTCTCTTGTTTTTACATTATTCATGGCACCCCCTATTTCTTAGTCCACTCTTTCTTTCATCTTTATATTTCTGGCACCCCCATCTTTAGTAACCACTCTATTTAGGCTTCTTTTTCTGTTTTTCTGTTTTTCCATTTTTTAGGCTTTTTTCTGTTTTTCTGGGGGGTGGGGGGGAGGGAGGGGGGATAGGTTAGGATTAGGGTAGGAGATGTGGGTAGGGGCATCACCCACTCCACCGGGACCTGGCTGGTAAGGGTTTGGGGAAAGAAAGGGGTCCCAGGCAGAAGTCTGGGTCCCCTGGTGCACGCTCACTCGACTGGAGTGGGCATTGATGCCCCCTGATCAAAAAATTACCCATCTTGGGTTATAGTTGCTAGCTGCTTGCGTTATTGAGCCCGTCGCGACGTTTCGGCGTTGTTTCGCCTTCATCAGGCTGGGCTCAATGATGTAGGGACTGTCTTGTCCTCTATTTATATGTTTCCCTTAACTTAGTTTTTCTCTGTGACTTTCTTGTCTTCTATTTCTCTGTTTCTTCTTACTTAGGCTTTTTTCTGCACTTTCTTAGCTTTTTCTGTACTTTTTTCTGTTTTTCTCAACCCTGCTTGGGGAGTTCTATTTTTCTGTTTGTCTCAACCCTACTTGGGGAGCTTTTCTTTTATGTGCTTTCTTCTTAGCTTTCTCTGTACTTTTTTCTTAGTTTTTCTCTATTTTTCCTCTCTGTGTACCCTTTGTGACTCTCTTGTCATCTATTTCCATTTTTCCTTTTGTTCTCTTGTTTTTACATTATTCATGGCACCCCCTATTTCTTAGTCCACTCTTTCTTTCATCTTTATATTTCTGGCACCCCCATCTTTAGTAACCACTCTATTTAGGCTTCTTTTTCTGTTTTTCTGTTTTTCCATTTTTTAGGCTTTTTTCTGTTTTTCTGGGGGGTGGGGGGGAGGGAGGGGGGATAGGTTAGGATTAGGGTAGGAGATGTGGGTAGGGGCATCACCCACTCCACCGGGACCTGGCTGGTAAGGGTTTGGGGAAAGAAAGGGGTCCCAGGCAGAAGTCTGGGTCCCCTGGTGCACGCTCACTCGACTGGAGTGGGCATTGATGCCCCCTGATCAAAAAATTACCCATCTTGGGTTATAGTTGCTAGCTGCTTGCGTTATTGAGCCCGTCGCGACGTTTCGGCGTTGTTTCGCCTTCATCAGGCTGGGCTCAATGATGTAGGGACTGTCTTGTCCTCTATTTATATGTTTCCCTTAACTTAGTTTTTCTCTGTGACTTTCTTGTCTTCTATTTCTCTGTTTCTTCTTACTTAGGCTTTTTTCTGCACTTTCTTAGCTTTTTCTGTACTTTTTTCTGTTTTTCTCAACCCTGCTTGGGGAGTTCTATTTTTCTGTTTGTCTCAACCCTACTTGGGGAGCTTTTCTTTTATGTGCTTTCTTCTTAGCTTTCTCTGTACTTTTTTCTTAGTTTTTCTCTATTTTTCCTCTCTGTGTACCCTTTGTGACTCTCTTGTCATCTATTTCCATTTTTCCTTTTGTTCTCTTGTTTTTACATTATTCATGGCACCCCCTATTTCTTAGTCCACTCTTTCTTTCATCTTTATATTTCTGGCACCCCCATCTTTAGTAACCACTCTATTTAGGCTTCTTTTTCTGTTTTTCTGTTTTTCCATTTTTTAGGCTTTTTTCTGTTTTTCTGGGGGGTGGGGGGGAGGGAGGGGGGATAGGTTAGGATTAGGGTAGGAGATGTGGGTAGGGGCATCACCCACTCCACCGGGACCTGGCTGGTAAGGGTTTGGGGAAAGAAAGGGGTCCCAGGCAGAAGTCTGGGTCCCCTGGTGCACGCTCACTCGACTGGAGTGGGCATTGATGCCCCCTGATCAAAAAATTACCCATCTTGGGTTATAGTTGCTAGCTGCTTGCGTTATTGAGCCCGTCGCGACGTTTCGGCGTTGTTTCGCCTTCATCAGGCTGGGCTCAATGATGTAGGGACTGTCTTGTCCTCTATTTATATGTTTCCCTTAACTTAGTTTTTCTCTGTGACTTTCTTGTCTTCTATTTCTCTGTTTCTTCTTACTTAGGCTTTTTTCTGCACTTTCTTAGCTTTTTCTGTACTTTTTTCTGTTTTTCTCAACCCTGCTTGGGGAGTTCTATTTTTCTGTTTGTCTCAACCCTACTTGGGGAGCTTTTCTTTTATGTGCTTTCTTCTTAGCTTTCTCTGTACTTTTTTCTTAGTTTTTCTCTATTTTTCCTCTCTGTGTACCCTTTGTGACTCTCTTGTCATCTATTTCCATTTTTCCTTTTGTTCTCTTGTTTTTACATTATTCATGGCACCCCCTATTTCTTAGTCCACTCTTTCTTTCATCTTTATATTTCTGGCACCCCCATCTTTAGTAACCACTCTATTTAGGCTTCTTTTTCTGTTTTTCTGTTTTTCCATTTTTTAGGCTTTTTTCTGTTTTTCTGGGGGGTGGGGGGGAGGGAGGGGGGATAGGTTAGGATTAGGGTAGGAGATGTGGGTAGGGGCATCACCCACTCCACCGGGACCTGGCTGGTAAGGGTTTGGGGAAAGAAAGGGGTCCCAGGCAGAAGTCTGGGTCCCCTGGTGCACGCTCACTCGACTGGAGTGGGCATTGATGCCCCCTGATCAAAAAATTACCCATCTTGGGTTATAGTTGCTAGCTGCTTGCGTTATTGAGCCCGTCGCGACGTTTCGGCGTTGTTTCGCCTTCATCAGGCTGGGCTCAATGATGTAGGGACTGTCTTGTCCTCTATTTATATGTTTCCCTTAACTTAGTTTTTCTCTGTGACTTTCTTGTCTTCTATTTCTCTGTTTCTTCTTACTTAGGCTTTTTTCTGCACTTTCTTAGCTTTTTCTGTACTTTTTTCTGTTTTTCTCAACCCTGCTTGGGGAGTTCTATTTTTCTGTTTGTCTCAACCCTACTTGGGGAGCTTTTCTTTTATGTGCTTTCTTCTTAGCTTTCTCTGTACTTTTTTCTTAGTTTTTCTCTATTTTTCCTCTCTGTGTACCCTTTGTGACTCTCTTGTCATCTATTTCCATTTTTCCTTTTGTTCTCTTGTTTTTACATTATTCATGGCACCCCCTATTTCTTAGTCCACTCTTTCTTTCATCTTTATATTTCTGGCACCCCCATCTTTAGTAACCACTCTATTTAGGCTTCTTTTTCTGTTTTTCTGTTTTTCCATTTTTTAGGCTTTTTTCTGTTTTTCTGGGGGGTGGGGGGGAGGGAGGGGGGATAGGTTAGGATTAGGGTAGGAGATGTGGGTAGGGGCATCACCCACTCCACCGGGACCTGGCTGGTAAGGGTTTGGGGAAAGAAAGGGGTCCCAGGCAGAAGTCTGGGTCCCCTGGTGCACGCTCACTCGACTGGAGTGGGCATTGATGCCCCCTGATCAAAAAATTACCCATCTTGGGTTATAGTTGCTAGCTGCTTGCGTTATTGAGCCCGTCGCGACGTTTCGGCGTTGTTTCGCCTTCATCAGGCTGGGCTCAATGATGTAGGGACTGTCTTGTCCTCTATTTATATGTTTCCCTTAACTTAGTTTTTCTCTGTGACTTTCTTGTCTTCTATTTCTCTGTTTCTTCTTACTTAGGCTTTTTTCTGCACTTTCTTAGCTTTTTCTGTACTTTTTTCTGTTTTTCTCAACCCTGCTTGGGGAGTTCTATTTTTCTGTTTGTCTCAACCCTACTTGGGGAGCTTTTCTTTTATGTGCTTTCTTCTTAGCTTTCTCTGTACTTTTTTCTTAGTTTTTCTCTATTTTTCCTCTCTGTGTACCCTTTGTGACTCTCTTGTCATCTATTTCCATTTTTCCTTTTGTTCTCTTGTTTTTACATTATTCATGGCACCCCCTATTTCTTAGTCCACTCTTTCTTTCATCTTTATATTTCTGGCACCCCCATCTTTAGTAACCACTCTATTTAGGCTTCTTTTTCTGTTTTTCTGTTTTTCCATTTTTTAGGCTTTTTTCTGTTTTTCTGGGGGGTGGGGGGGAGGGAGGGGGGATAGGTTAGGATTAGGGTAGGAGATGTGGGTAGGGGCATCACCCACTCCACCGGGACCTGGCTGGTAAGGGTTTGGGGAAAGAAAGGGGTCCCAGGCAGAAGTCTGGGTCCCCTGGTGCACGCTCACTCGACTGGAGTGGGCATTGATGCCCCCTGATCAAAAAATTACCCATCTTGGGTTATAGTTGCTAGCTGCTTGCGTTATTGAGCCCGTCGCGACGTTTCGGCGTTGTTTCGCCTTCATCAGGCTGGGCTCAATGATGTAGGGACTGTCTTGTCCTCTATTTATATGTTTCCCTTAACTTAGTTTTTCTCTGTGACTTTCTTGTCTTCTATTTCTCTGTTTCTTCTTACTTAGGCTTTTTTCTGCACTTTCTTAGCTTTTTCTGTACTTTTTTCTGTTTTTCTCAACCCTGCTTGGGGAGTTCTATTTTTCTGTTTGTCTCAACCCTACTTGGGGAGCTTTTCTTTTATGTGCTTTCTTCTTAGCTTTCTCTGTACTTTTTTCTTAGTTTTTCTCTATTTTTCCTCTCTGTGTACCCTTTGTGACTCTCTTGTCATCTATTTCCATTTTTCCTTTTGTTCTCTTGTTTTTACATTATTCATGGCACCCCCTATTTCTTAGTCCACTCTTTCTTTCATCTTTATATTTCTGGCACCCCCATCTTTAGTAACCACTCTATTTAGGCTTCTTTTTCTGTTTTTCTGTTTTTCCATTTTTTAGGCTTTTTTCTGTTTTTCTGGGGGGTGGGGGGGAGGGAGGGGGGATAGGTTAGGATTAGGGTAGGAGATGTGGGTAGGGGCATCACCCACTCCACCGGGACCTGGCTGGTAAGGGTTTGGGGAAAGAAAGGGGTCCCAGGCAGAAGTCTGGGTCCCCTGGTGCACGCTCACTCGACTGGAGTGGGCATTGATGCCCCCTGATCAAAAAATTACCCATCTTGGGTTATAGTTGCTAGCTGCTTGCGTTATTGAGCCCGTCGCGACGTTTCGGCGTTGTTTCGCCTTCATCAGGCTGGGCTCAATGATGTAGGGACTGTCTTGTCCTCTATTTATATGTTTCCCTTAACTTAGTTTTTCTCTGTGACTTTCTTGTCTTCTATTTCTCTGTTTCTTCTTACTTAGGCTTTTTTCTGCACTTTCTTAGCTTTTTCTGTACTTTTTTCTGTTTTTCTCAACCCTGCTTGGGGAGTTCTATTTTTCTGTTTGTCTCAACCCTACTTGGGGAGCTTTTCTTTTATGTGCTTTCTTCTTAGCTTTCTCTGTACTTTTTTCTTAGTTTTTCTCTATTTTTCCTCTCTGTGTACCCTTTGTGACTCTCTTGTCATCTATTTCCATTTTTCCTTTTGTTCTCTTGTTTTTACATTATTCATGGCACCCCCTATTTCTTAGTCCACTCTTTCTTTCATCTTTATATTTCTGGCACCCCCATCTTTAGTAACCACTCTATTTAGGCTTCTTTTTCTGTTTTTCTGTTTTTCCATTTTTTAGGCTTTTTTCTGTTTTTCTGGGGGGTGGGGGGGAGGGAGGGGGGATAGGTTAGGATTAGGGTAGGAGATGTGGGTAGGGGCATCACCCACTCCACCGGGACCTGGCTGGTAAGGGTTTGGGGAAAGAAAGGGGTCCCAGGCAGAAGTCTGGGTCCCCTGGTGCACGCTCACTCGACTGGAGTGGGCATTGATGCCCCCTGATCAAAAAATTACCCATCTTGGGTTATAGTTGCTAGCTGCTTGCGTTATTGAGCCCGTCGCGACGTTTCGGCGTTGTTTCGCCTTCATCAGGCTGGGCTCAATGATGTAGGGACTGTCTTGTCCTCTATTTATATGTTTCCCTTAACTTAGTTTTTCTCTGTGACTTTCTTGTCTTCTATTTCTCTGTTTCTTCTTACTTAGGCTTTTTTCTGCACTTTCTTAGCTTTTTCTGTACTTTTTTCTGTTTTTCTCAACCCTGCTTGGGGAGTTCTATTTTTCTGTTTGTCTCAACCCTACTTGGGGAGCTTTTCTTTTATGTGCTTTCTTCTTAGCTTTCTCTGTACTTTTTTCTTAGTTTTTCTCTATTTTTCCTCTCTGTGTACCCTTTGTGACTCTCTTGTCATCTATTTCCATTTTTCCTTTTGTTCTCTTGTTTTTACATTATTCATGGCACCCCCTATTTCTTAGTCCACTCTTTCTTTCATCTTTATATTTCTGGCACCCCCATCTTTAGTAACCACTCTATTTAGGCTTCTTTTTCTGTTTTTCTGTTTTTCCATTTTTTAGGCTTTTTTCTGTTTTTCTGGGGGGTGGGGGGGAGGGAGGGGGGATAGGTTAGGATTAGGGTAGGAGATGTGGGTAGGGGCATCACCCACTCCACCGGGACCTGGCTGGTAAGGGTTTGGGGAAAGAAAGGGGTCCCAGGCAGAAGTCTGGGTCCCCTGGTGCACGCTCACTCGACTGGAGTGGGCATTGATGCCCCCTGATCAAAAAATTACCCATCTTGGGTTATAGTTGCTAGCTGCTTGCGTTATTGAGCCCGTCGCGACGTTTCGGCGTTGTTTCGCCTTCATCAGGCTGGGCTCAATGATGTAGGGACTGTCTTGTCCTCTATTTATATGTTTCCCTTAACTTAGTTTTTCTCTGTGACTTTCTTGTCTTCTATTTCTCTGTTTCTTCTTACTTAGGCTTTTTTCTGCACTTTCTTAGCTTTTTCTGTACTTTTTTCTGTTTTTCTCAACCCTGCTTGGGGAGTTCTATTTTTCTGTTTGTCTCAACCCTACTTGGGGAGCTTTTCTTTTATGTGCTTTCTTCTTAGCTTTCTCTGTACTTTTTTCTTAGTTTTTCTCTATTTTTCCTCTCTGTGTACCCTTTGTGACTCTCTTGTCATCTATTTCCATTTTTCCTTTTGTTCTCTTGTTTTTACATTATTCATGGCACCCCCTATTTCTTAGTCCACTCTTTCTTTCATCTTTATATTTCTGGCACCCCCATCTTTAGTAACCACTCTATTTAGGCTTCTTTTTCTGTTTTTCTGTTTTTCCATTTTTTAGGCTTTTTTCTGTTTTTCTGGGGGGTGGGGGGGAGGGAGGGGGGATAGGTTAGGATTAGGGTAGGAGATGTGGGTAGGGGCATCACCCACTCCACCGGGACCTGGCTGGTAAGGGTTTGGGGAAAGAAAGGGGTCCCAGGCAGAAGTCTGGGTCCCCTGGTGCACGCTCACTCGACTGGAGTGGGCATTGATGCCCCCTGATCAAAAAATTACCCATCTTGGGTTATAGTTGCTAGCTGCTTGCGTTATTGAGCCCGTCGCGACGTTTCGGCGTTGTTTCGCCTTCATCAGGCTGGGCTCAATGATGTAGGGACTGTCTTGTCCTCTATTTATATGTTTCCCTTAACTTAGTTTTTCTCTGTGACTTTCTTGTCTTCTATTTCTCTGTTTCTTCTTACTTAGGCTTTTTTCTGCACTTTCTTAGCTTTTTCTGTACTTTTTTCTGTTTTTCTCAACCCTGCTTGGGGAGTTCTATTTTTCTGTTTGTCTCAACCCTACTTGGGGAGCTTTTCTTTTATGTGCTTTCTTCTTAGCTTTCTCTGTACTTTTTTCTTAGTTTTTCTCTATTTTTCCTCTCTGTGTACCCTTTGTGACTCTCTTGTCATCTATTTCCATTTTTCCTTTTGTTCTCTTGTTTTTACATTATTCATG